>NC_091132.1:151194101-151321601 GCF_040183065.1 Periplaneta americana | reverse complement strand
TAATTTGTTTCCTTCTTGTACAGACCATTCTCCTTCCCATTGTCACCATAATTTATATTTCAGGCAATTTTGAATATCCTGCCATCTCTCACGCCAATACACCTCAGTACCATTCATAGCACCGTCCCTTGCTGCAGCATCCGCTGCCTCCTTACCAGGAATTTCAACATGACCCAGAATCCACAATACTCCAATATCACAATCAGAGGTTAGGGGAGTGTGGAAAAGTTCCTGGGTTCTCAACACAAGCAGATAATCATAAGCTGCAGGGACTGAATGGCGCTTAAAGAGTCGGAGCAGATAAGGAATCTGCCCTGGGGTTCTCAAATTAAATACAATAAACATCTATAAAAAGCTTAAAGTTCTGCGGTAAAAACATCAGTGTACAGGCTCAATTTATGCAAATTAAGCTTTCAGGTATAACTCCCTGTAAAGTTGATTTGAATAATTTTGAGGGAAAAATTGTTCCGGGGCTGGGTATCGAAACTGGGACCTTTGGTTAAACGTACCAACGCTCTACCAACTGAGCTACCCGGAAACTCTACCCGACACCAATCCAACTATTCCCTCTATATCCACAGGCCTTGACGGTTGTCAGCCCACTTTGAGGTCTGTGGATATAGAGGGAAGAGTTGGATCGGTGTCGGGTAGAGTTTCCGGGTAGCTCAGTTGGTAGAGCGTTGGTACGTTTAACCAAAGGTCCCAGGTTCGATACCCGGCCCCGGAACAATTTTTCCCTCAAAATTATTCTGGCTCAATTTATATTTAATTATCTGTCCATTTGCAACAGAGGAACAACCTACACAATCATATGCTCGGAATCCGTCAGTAAAAACTAATGAATAATTTGGAAACTGAGATAAGAGTTCACTAAAACGAAGTTTATAAACAAAACTTGGAGTAAAATGTTTAAAACTTTGGCTCAGACTTACATCAAACATGAGACGTCGCATAATCCACGGTGGTGTGGTCGTATATTCCATTGTGTGAACTGTTAGCAGGCGGATGTCGAGCTCGGAGAGCAGTTTACGAAATCGTACATCTGCTGGACGAAGTCTCCGTGGATTTTCACTGTATCCGCCGTAAAGAAACAGGTGGTAAAAGGAGTCGTAAGAATTGTGCTCGAGCTGTGACCGGAGCTTAACAGCATATGACCACAATAAGACTTTGCATCGCCGATACAGTGATGGTTCTCCCGCTTCGCAATACAGGCTCTCTATCCGACTCGTTCGGAAGGCCCCTGTAGCGAGCCGTATCCCATGATGATGGATAGCGTCTTAAGATACGTAACTTCGATTTATTTGCTGAGCCATAAATAAAACAGCTATAATCCAGCTTTGACCGGATAACAGCACGATAAAGACGTAAGAGCACTATGCAGTCTGCACGCCATCGAATCCCTGACAAAAGGCGTAAAATATTTAAAGATTTTTCGCAACGCCTTCTCTAATCACATATATGCACCTCCCACGTTAGTTTATAATCAAAGATAAGGCCCAAAAATGTCGCAGTGTCTGTATATTGCAACTCCACTCCATTAAGATGCAGTTCAGGATGTGGATGGAGTCCACAATGGTTATGGAAGTGGACCCACTGCGTTTTTAGAGTGGATAATTTAAACCCATTGCGAAGAGCCCATTCTGATAGCACGTTGATGACCAGTTGCAACTGTCGACCGATGGATGGAAGATACAGGGAGCTGTAATTTAAACTGAAGTCATCAACGTACAACAGAGAAGATACTCGGTCACCCACACAGTGGGAAATTCCATTGATCGCAATGCAGAAAAGAAGAATGCTTAATACAGTCCCCTGCGGTACCGCTCTGCCATGAATTTCGTAATAAACGCTGGTAGACTACCACAAAGTCCCCAATCATGCAGAGTTTGCAGAATGCCATACAGCCATGTGGTATCATAAGCCTTTTCTAGATCAAAGAAGACCGTCACAACATGTTCCACCTTGAGGAAAGCATTTCTAATGGCAGTCTCCAGCCGAACAAGATGGTCTGCTGCGAATCTGTGCTTACGAAAACCTCATTGTTATTATATATTCGGTTTCCCGATTCGAGTACCCACATCAGGCGTTCACTTATCATCTTTTCCATAACCTTACATACACAGCTGTAAGAGACATTGGTGTGTAGCTTCCAGACAAAGATGGATCCTTTCCCGGTTTCTGGACGGGGGTAACAATGGCGGAACGCCAAGAAGATAGAAATGTCCGATCAGTCCAGATTCTGTTGTACAGCTATCAAACAAAAAAGTGGCCGCACTCGTGAACAGCGAATATTTTCAAAGTCCACTTCGGGTCGCGGCGATTTTACACGACGCATGTGCTTGTACAAGCAGTTCCGGAACTATGAAAGTGTTCCATATCTGCGCCTCGTAGACCAGTGGTAGAGTGCTTGTTTAATGATTCACAAGTCGTGGGTTCGGGCCTTCTTCAAGTTTTCATTTTATTTTTTAATCGTTCTCTAGCGATGTAAATGATATTCAAATTATCATTTATATCCAGTTATCATTCTTTATGGATATCTCGTTATTTATATTTTGTTATCGTTCTTTAGAGATATGACTAAAATTCAGGTCATCATTTGTATTCTGTTATCGTATTATAACGATATGAATAATAATTATTATTGTATCTCCAATGGGGGTTAGCCCTATTTTACATATGTATGTTAGGGCTATAGTTTCATATACAAAAAAGATAAGCATAAAGAGAAATGGAAAAGAAAATTAAATTAGCTTACGCGATGTAAACAAAACATAAACAATCCGTAAATTAGGCATTGCGATTGCAAAACAAATATCAGGCATCAATTTGAAACATACAAAAACATTAACAACACACATACGTAACACTTCTATAACACAAATACGCAGCTTTCCGTACCATACATCATAAATTAATACACAATAGTCACACAAACACAATCAAACTATAATTACGACATTGCGACGACATCAAGCATCACATAACTGACTCACATACATAACAAATCAAGCATCCGTTACAACACATACACTTCAACATAGTAACCACACTTTTAAAAGTTACAAATTTAGCTCCAAGAAGAATAAATAGGACACTGTTACTAATTACTATTCTTCTACAAATTCTTAAATACATCTGTAATAAATCTGTGAAATTCCGATATGAATAATATTCACGTTTTTTATATTGTTATCGTTCTTTAGCGATTTAAATAATATTCAAGTTATCATTTATATTCTGTTTTCCTTCATTAGCATTATAAAACAATATTCAAGTTATTTATATAGTTATTGTTCTTTTGCAATATATTAATTAAACAAACCGATATTTATCATTTATATTCTGTTATCATTCTTTAGTGATACTCTATAAATAATATTCAAGTTATTTATATTGTAATCGTTCTTTAGCGATATAAATAATATAAATGTAATATTAGGTTTGGAAAAGTCCAGTTGCATAATACTGCTATTAGTTTTTCTTTTTGTATTATTACATTATACTATCTTGAACCACAATAAAATGAAAAGGAGTAACGAGGAATTGAACCTGAGACGTTGACATCTAAATTCCGACGTTCGTCCGCTGAGCTACGAGAGCAAAAGTGTGGAAACATTTTCGGAAAAATTGGCCCAATCACACTCTAAGATTTTCTGATGATTCGTAGAAGCTAATCCAGGATGCGGGGGGCAAAGGCTAATTGAGATTTCCCGGTCTCTGACTGGGTCAAACATCCTGATAGAATTTATATTTCACCCTTGCCGTGACTTTCGGTGAAGTCCGGAGGGCCCAATTAGTCAAATCCACTCTCCTCATCTCCACGCTTGGGCCCCCTAGAATTTAATAAGTTGCGAAAGAGATAGTGGTGTGCGGAAAGCAACGGGATGTTACCGCATTTAGGCCTATCCTTCCCAAGAAAACTGCAAACATGAACAAAGGAAGCTTTTAATAGAAGAAGAAGGATCTTCTGCGGACCTCTGGAAAAAGAACTAACGAAGAGACTAGTGAAGTGCTTTGTGTGGAGTGTGGCATTGTATGGGGAAAGAACATGGACATTACGACGAAATGAAGAGAAACGAATTGAAGCATTTGAAATGTGGATGTGGAGAAGAACTGTGCGTGTAAAGTGGACAGACAGAATAAGATATAAAATTGTGTTTGAAAAAGTGAGTGAAGAAAGAATGATGCTGAAACTGATTAGAAAGAGAAAAAGGAATTGGTTGGGTCTCTGGTTGAAAAGAATAATAGACGACATTAGGATACGTGGATCATATGCGGAGACTAAGAGGAAGGCAGAAAATAGGAAAGATTGGAGATTGCTGGGTTTGCAATGAAAGACCTGCCCATGGACAGAACATTTATGTGTGTATGTTCAGAATGCCTGGAATATCGTGTCTAAGAACAGTCGCTATTTGCAAACACTAGTCAATTCCATGCCCACTCGACTGCAAGATGATCGAGATAAGAGGAAGATAGACTAAATATTGAATTGTGGCTTTTTGTTTTGTTTTTTGAACGCTTAATTGTTTGAATGTTTTAAGGCCGACGCCAGTAAATTTGTTACGTTTATGCCACGAAAGATATTTTATTGAGAATAAAATCTTTTTTCTTTCCATTTGCAGCCACAATATCATAAACATAATGATAAAGTCATGGCATAATATATTAATGAACCTGATGTTAATTACTAAAATAATCATAAAAGAGAAAGGAGCCATTATGTCTAGTTTGTCTCTCTCAAAAATAGAACAAAAAAGGACATAAAAAGCACGAGGTTGTAGTCGAACGCAGGACCTCATGAACCAGAGGCCTGAACGCTACCATTATGCTATCGAATAACACACAGTATACTTCAATTATAACTGTAGATATCAGGCAACGTGGTCCAACAACATGTAACATCGCCTGTCTCCGAATTGTAGCGAAGATACCCGAAGGGAACTTTGTTTCAGGAGAGCGGCCACTTTTTCTTTTGACAGCTGTACATTGTCAACAGGAAGGATTTTGCAGCTGGTGGGAGATGGCGAAGCTTGCGGTTATGGATGTTATCAGGGCCAGGGGAGGTGTCAGGGGATGTGTCTAATGCTGCCTCGAGCTCCTCGGATGTGAATGATGTATTGTAATACTCTATGTTATCTGATATGAATTTGAATCGGTCGGAGCTAAAAGGAACTAAGTCATTATTTGCAGTTTGTGGTTATGCAACAATTTGAACAACGGTTGTCAAGCGCATCGAACGGTGGAAGAAGGAACTAAGACTTTTAAATATTCTTTTGTCTTCTACAACATAAAAATATATACATTCGTGTTATTAGTGGAATATTCTTTGCTTCTCCTGAAAAGTTGTGAAAAGTGACTTAGTTCCTTTTAGCTCTGATTGATTCAATTGAGGTTTCGTTTTACCGCACCATCTTTGATTTTTAGAAATCCGGGTCATAATTATTTGAACTGCTTATCTGTGCAAACGAGCTAGCGAATATTTCTGCAATTTCTATTGGACTGGTGGTCGTTACTCCACAGTTCAGAATTTCCGGAATTACAGAACTACGTTTCCCCATTATTTGACGCAATTCGTCCCATATGATGTTAGCTGGAACGTTGTTTTTCAATGAATTGACGTAGTTTGTCCAAGACGTCTTCTCAGCATCGCATATGGTGCGTCAAGGTTTGGCTCGAAGACGTTTAAACTGGACGAAATTTTCTTGGGTTGGATGGCTCTCAAATTGACGTAAGGCAGTCTCGGATTGCATCTCTGCAGGCATCTGCAGGCTTCCATCCACCAAGGGACAGAGAAGCGTTTTGGCCTGCAGGATGACCGGGGCATAGATAATTCCGCGGACTTAATAACCTCATCTGAAAAGTGCTCTACTATGGAGTCCACACTGTCAAGTCCGTTATCATCGAATGATATGCACTCCGAAAATCCGACCCAGTCCGCCTTTTTAATAACCCAGTTTGGAGAGCGAGTTTCCGAAGGATGTAGAGCGGACATACGCATTCGGATGGGATAGTGGTCACTGCCATGTAGGTCGTGAATCACTGACCATTCGAAATGCGTGGACAAAACTGGGCTACAAATGGAGATATCTATCATGGAGTAAGTACCGTAAGCAAAGGAGAGGTGTGTTGCTTCCCCTGAAATCAGTGTAATGAGATTTAGATGTGTGACATACCTCTGCTATTTTATTTCCCGTCATCATCGGAATTTCAGCCCCAAGAGTGGTGGGATGCATTGAAATCTACCACTAACAGATATGGAGCAGGTACCTGCGAGAGAATATGTTCAATTTCATGCACTGTGAAAGGTGTGTCTGGGGAAATATAAGCAGAGACTATTGAAAACTGTATGGTAGGTAAAGTTTCTCTAGCGGCTATATATTGATCTGGACTGTTAATGTTGATAACAGAGGAAAAGATACTTTGGCGGAGTAGGAGGGCACAACCTCCTTTGGCACGAATAGTGGCAAGGTGAACGTAGTATCCCGAGATACTCAGGGAGTTTTCAGGCCAGAGATGTGTCTCCTGGAGGCATAAAATAACAGAGTTATCATGATAGATCAATTGTTGTAGTTCTGCATATCTGCTGTGTACACCGTTTACATTCCACTGTACAATATCAGTCATCTCAAGGAGTTAAATCATGTTGGTGGGATGTCTTTGCCTGCGACTGCTTAGTCTTTGACTGTGGTGACTCACTTGCAGTTTGTCTCACTCCTGATCGTGATCTTGATCTAGGTCGTAATCGAGAGCGTGATTTCGACCCGCTACCCGAATTAGGAGTGCGACGTTGTGGCATTCTACCAGGCCTAGAATCCTTCCGTGCTGTCATGGCAGCGATCTTTCTTGGGAAGTAAGGCTTGATATCAAGCCCACCTCAGCAGTCTGTGTGGCAGCATCTACATATGTCTGGGTTGCGGTCTCAATTCACTTCCCAGGCATACTTCAAAGAGGTGGCGTCTGCGTAAATGCAGGAATTCCCTCTGTTGCCTTCTGCAATAGTGATGAATAACACTTTCATGTCGCCTTTTTTTCGTTGATCGAAAATACGCTTACGCACCTCGAAAAAAGTAATATTTTCTCGGACTCGAAGCTCTTGAATATCCTTCTCTACCATATACTTCGGGCAACTTTTAGAATTAGAGGCGTGTTCCCCAGATCAGTTCACACAGTGCTCGGCGCCGGCACATGGGGAATCACCATGGTCAGCACCGCTGCACTTTGCACATATGATGTTGTTAGTGCAACGTTTTTGCGTATGTCCGAACCGTCGGCACCTAAAGCAATATTTCAATAAAGCAGTGTAACCAACAACGCAGTAAAGCCTCACACACTTCACTCACCTGTCACTTAAGACTTCATCCTCTTCTGCTATTACTTCCAGTCTGATCTCCTTCTCCACTTTATTTATCTCAAGTGTCTCCTCCTGAAATGAAGGAATGTATAGTAAATAAATGAAGAATGAATGCTGGGCACTTTATACCTTGTACACTAGATTTTAAATACTATTAAACCCAGTAAACGCCAGAACAATGTTGCCGAAAAATGAAAATGAATTTAAAAAAATATAAAGACAAAATATTATGGAATTTTGTTATAAATATCACGTTTAAGTAACAATTTCATAACCGATAAGTTAATTTGAAGAGTAAGTAAGAATGACACTCAAATCATATTCTGGGATAGTCACAGGTCAGCAGGATTCAGGAACTGATCAAAGTGTTCCAGTAAAATTGGTGATGCGAAATTTTTGGTGAGACAGATTGAAACTACATCAGATATTTCAAAATTTACAGCAAGCATACGATAAATTGAAGAAAAAAGGTTAGTAAACCTTCAAAAGGATTTGGATATCAAGGGATAACAACTCGCATAGTTTAAACAACAATGGAAGAAATTATTTCATGAGTGAATATTCAGAGGGACTCAAAATTCTGTTATGTCCAGTAACTTCACATACGCCTTTACCATTTTTACTTTTCCAGAATCTACTTCGATGATAGTGTTCCCAATCCTGTCTCTTGGTTTACTGCGTAAGTTTGAATTCGTTGAAATGAGTAAATGGTCCTCCCATGAAGCGGTCGGTGTGAGGGTGCTACTGCAGAGTGGAGGAGGATGGCAAAGAAACTCTGACGTTGACGTGGGTGTGACAGCGTTTTGCAATCACAGCTTCGAATTGTGAAAGCTAAGGAAAAATCTCTGTGATGATCAATAGCGATTTTGTTAATATGTGATTTCTGTGTTTGGATGATTCTTGGTAACTGTGGGCTTCGTTTCCTGTCTGTAGATTTCCAAGTCGTCTAGAACTCAATATCCCTTTCATCTAATTATCTCTGAATAAACCACGAGGAATACTCTGCTTTTCATGAGTCGAAAGACGTATATGTTCATCACTCTTGTGCGAATGGAATTGATATTGCAGTGACATGTTACATCAACAGTGCACAGCGTGCATAATGAAAAAAAAGAACATGCTCTGAACTGTCATCGCGATGTGTGGGCGTGTATATCCCTCCCTGAATATTTGCGAATGATTAAGTGAATCATTCATGGAAGAATATAGTGACTGCATTGCTTTACTATCAAAGAGTTGGCAATGTTAACCTTTTCAGTTGGCCGAATATTAATTAAATCTCGGTAATGTTGATTTTCAATATAATCTTCTGACTTCCAGTTGTCTAGAATCTGAAGCTGTCACATATACGTACATCAGTTGCTACCACTGTGAGTCCTATATCAGGCAGAGATGGTGGTATCTTGGAGCTGTGATTTTGGAACTGTAGTCACAGTTGGTTGTAGTGACAAACATATCACAGAGACAAATTCACAACTCTTCAAATCACACCCTACCAATATTCTAAGTAGTCATCGTGAATTGTGACGTTCATGCGTATTAGTGAACAACTGACGTCCCAAGAAATAGACACCAATCATGTGGACTTCAGCTATCAAAAGATACGATTCAATGACAGCATGAGAGCTACAATCGTTTCCTCTCGTAACCTGAATCTAGAAGCCACATCAGTCATTAAGTAACAGAGAGAGAAAATCCGACCAACACTCTTCATAAACTGCACTCACCTCGGCTTCACTTTTCATTATGGGAAAGTCAGTTGGCACAGGGAATTCTTCAAATGTCATCTCTGATTTCAGATCACAGCTCCGATCCATACATTCTGTCTTTATTTCAGTCACGTGCAGATCTAATACATTTCCATCCTGCAAAACACACGACATAAAAATTATGTCATATAACATAAGTCCCTCGCCAAAAACCACTGACTGTTTCTAAAGTCTGTTCACTCTATTATTAATCAACAACTTTATGTGTATAAACTCCATTGTCGCTAGTGAAATAATTTCTATGAAAAGCCTCATCTAGTTTGATTTTATTGTTCAAAATCTTCTATGTTGGTTTACTGAAGATACGATTAATTCTTCCTCCCAATGTAACAGTTAATGTGAGGATGATACTGCAGAATGAAGGATGATGGAAAAGCAACTATGAAGTAGTCTTTGTGATTATATTTTATTGCCTAATTATCAACAAATTGTACCAAGAAATGAACATCAAATATGTGGAGTCTGGCTAATCAACTAACTTAAAAGGAACAATAAAAAAACACAATTAAGATTATTTGCTAAACCAGGTGCAAAGCACAACGTCAGTCACCTACCACGGGATTAACTAAGAATCAACATCATTCCAAAATGGTCTGTGAATTAAATTAAAAGCAGATTTGGAAAAAATTATCAGCAGCGATAAAATCATCTAAATGGATACAATTTAGACAACGTTCAGCACTGCAGTTTCTATGATAAAATTGGGGAGGAAAAGATTCAAGAAAGATATAGGATGAAGAAATAGATATCATTAGAGAAAATATCGTATGCCCTGGTCACCTGGATGTAACAGCCACATCAGCCAGTAAATGTCAGAGAGAAAACTAGCAACCAACTCACTTCATAAACTGCACTTACCTCAACTTCACTTTTCACGATGGGAAAGACTATTGGCACAGGAGTATCATAAAATGTCATCTCGGCTTTTACATCAGAGTTGTGATCCATATATTCTGTCTTTATTCCAGTCACTTGCAGATCTAATACATTTCCTTGCTGCAACACACAAAACATAGTAATTGTGAAATAGCTCATATGTCGTTGTTTAGTTGTTCACGAAAAACAAATGCCTATTTTTAATGTCTCTCCATCTCATTATTAAATTCTGATGTCAACGAAAGCACGCATACATACTCCAGACAGTAGCGACATAATTTGTATGAAAAGCTTCGTAACGCAGCATGTAAAAGAACAGCTGCATAATATCTATGTCCACATACAAATATATTTAATTTCTGAATGGGTGTTAAGTTATTACAGAAAACATATGACGGAAAATGTGAAACATGTTTTAAAATGTTTTATTGCATTAGATGTTTCTTCTGAGAGTAATCAGTGGCAGAAAATAGCAGAATTGTTCTCTTAAATGTTGATTCGAGCATCAATTATGTACGACCTCTGACATCTCTCCTTATATTATTACAGCGAGATAAGTTCGAATGGAGGCTATTTAATGTGTAACCACAGTTTAGTATATACAGTTGAGAAGCTCAATACTTAATAAATATGCATACATAGATAGTTGCTGACCACCAGGACCACTACTATCGCCTCAGCACAGACCCTTTCCCGAGCAGATGATAAAGTATGTCCGGGTTTTGTATTTCAGTGTGGGTTAATTTACATCGCTGTATCAACATCTAGGTTATTTAGCGTCCGAATGAAATGAAGGTGATAATTCCGGTCAAATGAGTCCGGGATCCAGCACCGAAAGTTACCCAGCATTTGCTCGTATTGGGTTGGGGAAAAACCCCGAATTTTTTTTTTTTGGGTTATTTTGCGACGCTCTATCAACATCTATGTTATTTAGCGTCTGAATGATATGAAGGTGATAATGCCGGTGAAATGAGTCCGGGGTCCAGCACCGAAAGTTACCCAGCATTTGTTCGTATAGGTTTGAGGGAAAACCCCGGAAAAAACCTCAACCAGGTAACTTGCCCCCACCGGGATTCGAACCCGGGCCACGTGTTTTTGCGGCCAGATGCACTGACCGTTACTCCATAGGTGTGGATCAGTGTATGGAGCTCAGTGAAATATTATATTATAACTTTATTGCGTATCATTGCTAAGTTTTATTTAGTGTAATGTGTCCATAAGTTGCGTTTACTTCTTATTGCATAATTTATTGCAGAAATAATTACAAAACTGTGTTATTTTAATGTGAAGAGAATTTTAGATATTAACATAATCTATTTGCATCAACATTTTAAGTTTAGAATGGAAGCTATTTTGAGGTTTAGTAAGAAAGAATTTATATTGTGATTTTAATTTAGCACATCTACCTTCCTTAATTGTAGATAGAAAATTTACCATACCAGTCCTATGAAATTAGTGTACGTATGATTGTGTTACTTCGTCTCTTAGGAAATAGATATATACAATAATTCGGTACGTACTCGATTGTAGTATAAAATACAGACAAATTGAATGTGGGGCTTATCATACATGACATTATGCTTCATTATAATGTACAATTGCGAATATAGGAATATAAATAATAACCTATAATTTCCATATGACATAACATAGGCTTACATATGTAAAGGCAGGGCATTGGAGACTTTGTAAATCTAGTTGCTCTAGTAATAGCGCTGTGAGGTTACCGTACTTCAATATAGTCAAGTGTCCGAAGGCCAATAAGGCAACACTCATAAACCGGTGAAACTAGCGCTGAGGTAGTTCCTGCGATTTCGGAAGTGAAAATCGTAGAATTTATAAGAGATTTTTTGTGGAGGTGCAAGTGATCGTATAAGCTAGACATAATAAAAGCCAAAACTAACCAAACCTAACCTGTCACAGATCCGTATATGCCAGGAGTATGAGTACAAAGGAACTACCTCTGCGCTAGTTTAGCCTACTAATATAGTACATTAATCAGACTTCAGATTGGCGTACCGTAAGAAATGAATAAATACAACTGAAACAGAGACAAATTGCATTTACAAGTTATCACACGTAACTTTATGCTTAATTATAATGTATAAATCCAAATACTGAAGGATTGGTACAGTAAACATAACCTATAATTTCAACATGTCAAAATATCCGTGCGGTGCAACTGAAAATTATTGAATCGTGCATAAATGAATGTACAAGAATTTCGCAATATTTAATCCAAATAAAGTGAGGTATTACACATACGAACAACGTAATTTTCACACCAAAAATAATATTACACCTTAACTCGCAAGTGAATTATGTCTGAAGTGTCTCATAATCATTGTTTTAAATTTATTAATGCAATTACACTACATTTTAGAGAAATATATGTTACTCTTTATGCATTACAACTAATTTATATGGTTGAAACACCAACCTCTGTGATCAGGTTAAGCGAGTCACATGGTCTGCCTATATTAAATCACGATGGCAGTAACACAGTCTTGTTCCTAGTACTCCCAGCGCTCCAAGCGGCTAGTAACTATCGCGAGAAATGCAAAAAATCATCCCAAGGTTCGCAACTGTCTATACTACACTGTGGTGTAACTCAAAGCTATGACAAGGTAAGAAACAAATAAGTTCCATGCTTTATGCAGAAACATATCTTCGCTGACGAAACTAATAACAAGCCATACCTAACAACCTATTCTTTAACTTTGAGAATTAAATTTATCAGGCGCAGTAGCCGAGGAGTATACATGGGGGAAGAAATTTCGTCATGAAACTTTAAACATTATTTCATGATTCCGCAGTTCACCCAGCATTCTGATGAATTTGCAACAAAATAGGTGGCAAAGTCCAGTTTCGCGGACCAGCTATAATGGCAGGGGAGAACATTATGATGACCATAAGATACTCCTGTACTAGTTGGACGATAGTGCACCATGTAATATATGCAGACGTGAAGTCAGTAGTCGACTGATCTGCCTTGGCCCTGTGTGGGCTGTCGCGCCCTGGTTTGTGCTAGGGTGTTTTTTTCCCCAAAAGATAACCTATATTGCTGTAAACGACACATTTGGAAAATAAATAGTAATTAGTAATCACTCTCAATATAGGCACCTGAGATAAAGACTTCTGCTCTTCTATATCTGTGTTATAATGTCTTTCTATTGCCAGAAGGTCGAGCTCACGTTCCATCTTGATCACATCCATCTCGACTGAAAGAAAAAAATAATAAAAACTTAAATTGGCATACAATATGTCAGCCAACTATTTGGATTTGGGTGACCATCAGGGGCGAATGCTGGTCACGAAAGGTAGGCTTGCTCTTTTATTGATGGGGGAAGATGGGAGAATATAATTCATCTGGTTTGCAGACTTTTCGTGTCTTGTAATAGACAATGTTAAAGTATTTAAATTGTCAAAGCCACTTTTACACCATACACCGTTATCTGTAGAAAATAACAAACACGGCCAACAAAACAGTTTATTCAGTTTTTTCGACCCTGCCAACCAATGCGTATTGTGTATTGAGATGCACTGAACGAGCGCACATATTCTCTATTTTTCTCCTTATGCTGTCTTTTTAAATCTGGGAGCCCTGGACATGGTCTGCCGTTCTTTATAATGTCGGTCTTCTCTTGAATAGTCCTCCGGGAAAATGGATTTGATAATAAAGTTTCAATCACACATTTCCGAACTCATTGCAACACTTCAAATTAACGTTTAAGAACTAATAATACATGCAGCAGCTAACATATGCATTCCGCTCATAAAACTACATTACACTCGCAAATCACAGCACATTCACTGGTAAAAACTGCTGCCAATCAGTGTTGCGAACTCGATTCTTAAACATCCGTTGTGGAGCCTTGCAGAAACCGCTAAATTGCTATATTGTCAATGTAAAATTATATTATTTTGCCGCTGTGAGTGCTAAAAATACCCGCTAAATCCCTAGATCAGCAATACAAGTTTCATAAATTTTACCCGCTAAACTAACGCCGAAAAACGCTAGATCTAGCGGGAAAACCGCTGAATTGGCAACACTGCTGCTATCTGTGTAACGTTAAATAGTCGGTGTAGCTCTCGGACCACAGCTTCATACAGCATATAACAGAAGCATGTGCGACTGGGACGGATTAGGAGGAAGGCACTTGCGCGCGCATCATATTCTCGCTGTTTCTACGTCTTTCCTGTAGCTCCGAGAAACGAGCAAGCGTTGCGATCTTGCGGTGTGCAACCTGCGGATGGTATTATGCCTAGACATTATTACAAAAATCAAAAGAAATTTTAATGTACGTAATCCCATTATGAGAAATACACATTCTACGAAAATATTGGGCTTGCGCAGCAAGCATAGCATGCTCGGAGAAATCGCCCCTGGTGACCATATGTCTCAATTAATCGGGATTATCCTTTTTTTTTTTTGAATAGGCTGTCCCGATTTTTCGCATAAGATTCTAAGTTACCTATAAACTTCGTACAACTGTGTCGATAAATTTTTCTATTATACTTGCATACTGTCGACATTAGGGTTGCCAAGCCTCCCGTACTTCCCAGGGTGCACCATATTTGGCAGTAAATATCAATAATCTCCTGGCTCCTGTATTTTTCTTCTCTTCATGCATTTTCCTCCTTCATTCTTTCATAACGTAGAAGTTTTATTTCAAACATTTAATTTTGCCGTGACTGAAGATGATTTACATAATGAATTATGTTGTTCCAGAAATGCATTAAAATGTGCAATCTTTATAGAAGGTAAATGCTAGGCAGAAATGGTTTTCAATCTGAAAAGGTTCAAATAAAAAAATGTAAATACTGGAAATTTGAAAAAACTTATGAGTTTTGTTGTAAGCTTATAAGGTAGTAATGCTGACTGTGTGTGTGAGAGAGAGAGGGATGGCTGTTTTCTCTCATGAACAATTAGTGCGCAATGTTTAAAACAGAAGTGGAATACATCTAATCAACTGAGGATTGCTAATCGCACTCAACTTCAATTACTCATGCAAACAATTTTTTTAATTTCTGAAAAAAGAAAAGAAATGAAAAAATTGAGGCAAAGTCTGTCTCGAAATATTCTTAATTTAAGCTTAACTGTCAAATTGTATAGAATAAAGTTGTTTTTTTAATAAATAAATAAATAAACAAGTAAAAAGGAAATAAATAAACAAAAAATAAACAAATAGATAATAACTTGTCAATTTTCTATGTGAAATTCTGCCGATTCCTTAGTCTGCCATATTTTCGTAAAAAAAAGGGTCTACATGACTATAGGATATCGGTAGTATGTTTATGAGAATATTATGTTGGCTAGATTTGGAAATGGGGTGATGTCATAAGATTGACGTTATCGGTTAGTAGGGTTACATTTTGTGTTTGCGGGTAAATATAGAGGTCGCTGTGGATTCCGGTGGTTAGGTTGGTATAAGTGTAAATTTTATTGATGGTTGGTACTGATGAGGTTTGAATGGCGTACTGGTAAAGCATGTGTTTGGATGGTGTGTAAATCATTCTATTATTTCATTCATTCATTCATTTATTTTATTCCATAGATCTTACATGAGCAATGAAGCTTTAAGATGTAGAACATGTCAACATTTTACAATATTACAATTACAATTTTTACAAATTTTTATAGTTTTACAATTTAGTAATTTTCTACAATTTTTACAATGTTGTACAATTTTTTTTACATTTTGGCGAGATGTAGTGAGATGAAATGAGGTCCGAGGATTCGCCAAAATATTACCCGGCATTTGCCTTTTCGGTGGGGGAAACCTCGGAAAAACCCAACCAGGTAATCAAATCAAAGGTGTTGATGCCAAGGACTCGCCATAGACCATCCGGCTTCAGTCCCACGGCTGTGGAAAACCTCGGAAGAAACCAAAGTCCAAAGGGGGATCCAACCCAAGCCTGAACGCAGCTCCGGAACAGCAGCCCAGCGAGTCTGCCGACTGAGCTACATCGATGGCTCTACTAAAAGTATACAATACATAGCCAATCAGATTATTAAATTTACAAACGCAAACGATCATTCATAAGTTGAGCTATATTATAATACAAAACTATTTAATTAAATTTAAGGCATAAACAATTCAACCAGTTGTGATATACAGAAATTGATAATACATATCATGCAAACTACTTCAAATTACAAACACAAACAATTTATCAGTAGAGCTATATAGATTACTATTCAATTTAAAGCATATACAATTCATCGGCCAAAACTATACAAATATATACAATACAAAGTAGCATACTTTCATCAAGCTATACAAATTTGTGCAATTAATATCAAGTAGATTAATTCAATTTATAATCATAAACAATTCATCAGTTGAGCTATACGTATTACCATTCAATTTACAGTAGGTCTATATACAATTCATCAGTAGAGCTACACAGACTAGTAATCATTTTAAGAACATATACAATTCATCAGCCAAACTATACAAACATATACAATCAAATTAGTTCAATTTACAAACTTATTTTCGTTAAGCTATACAATTCATATGAAGTAGATTAATTCAATTTATAAGCTTAAACAATTCATCATTTGACCTATACAGTATACTATTCAATTTACAGTACATACAATTCATCAGTTATGCTAAACAAAAAATACGATACATAGTAAACAGATTAAGTCAATATAAAAACATATTTTAGTTGAGCTATATAAAATTGTACATGTCATTTAAGTAGAATAATTCAATTCACAAGCATAAACAATTCATCAATTGTGTAGAAGGTATGAGTATGTAGAAATTTGGTTAATTCTTTTCTGAACCTTTTCTCGTTGTTCTTCAAATCATTAAGATAATTAGGCAGTGCATTGAAGACTGTTATTTGTTTAATTCGTGAGCAGTTGTGCTACTGGTGATTTGTTTGGCTATGGAGTGCGTTGCTGGCCCAAGAGGAGTGAAACATAGGGCTGAACAAGGTCGACGTATGTGAGAAGGTTAGAGGGTTAGTTGAGGTGATATCGCAGTGACATGAGGTCGACGTATGTGAGAAGGTTTGTGGGTTAGTTGAGGTGATATCTCAGTGACGTGAGGTCGACGTATGTGAGAATGTTAGTGGGTTAGTTGAGGTGATATCTCAGTGACATAAGGTCGACGTATGTGAGAAGGTTAGAGGGTTAGTTGAGGTGATATCTCAGTGACGTGAGGTCGACGTATGTGAGAAGGTTAGAGGGTTAGTTGAGGTGATATCTCAGTGACATGAGGTCGACGTATGTAAGAAGGTTAGTGGATTAGTTGAGGTGATATCTCAGTGACATGACGTCGAATACTGTGAATTCAATGATATAAGTGCGTTTTCTCTGCCGTGTCGAATTGCCGAAATTTCACCTATGGGATCGTGTTGATGATATCCTATTTTGAATAAGAAGGGATGGGTTGTATTCCAGAATGGGATGTTGTGAAATTGTTTTGCTGATATCCTATTTTGGATAAGAGCAGATGGGCTCTGTTCCAGAATGGGATGTCGTCAATTTGTGATTATTGCTGTTTAGATAAGGGGATCGTGTTGATGATATCCTATTTTGAATAAGAGCGGATGGGTTATATTCCAGAATGGGATGTTGTGAAATTGTTTTGCTGATATCCTATTTTGGATAAGAGCGGATGGGCTCTGTTCCAGAATGGGATATCGCCAATTTGTGTGATTATTCTTTTCAGATAGTTTTATTTACTCGTCGTATTGGTTTACGTAGGCCATGTTGTGACGTCACTGTGTTGTGACGTAACTACCGCCATGTTGTGACGTCATCGTTTCTCAAACTTGGTGAAAATTAAGCGATATCCTATAATAAAAGAATCCCAAAAAAACTTGATAACCTGGAAGACATGGAAGATAGTTCTCTAGGCTATCGATTTTATGTACTTACTGGTAAATTTTGAGTTGGTATTACCTGTTTTGTTTATCGATACAACGAGGATATTCTAGAACTTTCATCGTTTTCTCTTCAGTTGCCACACCAAGTTCAGCGTGGGCTTTGATCAATTTAATGCGTGTTTAAAATTCTAATTTTTGACTTGAGCTATATAATGATACATTTCAAAATGTGTATTTAATTTCTTTTTATTTCTATAATACTATTTTTATCAAGTAAACTTACTGTAATTTGAATTCTTTTCTTTCTTTTAGTGTTATTTAATGTAGTAGGTCAATTCCACAATAGGTTGAACATTGAAGTTAAAAATTAAATTTCGTGTTCAGTATATGTTCTTTATATCATTTTCTTCAGGAAAGTTCATATTTACAGAAATTAACAGAAAAGTTCGATTTATTTAATTTATCTTTGTTTTACATACATCCGAAATGAATATTTCTAGTGTGTACTTTTGATCTGTCAAATTTACTTTGGCAGTTTGTTGCCAAACCATAACTTAAAATTAATAAACAAGGCTGTTCTCTGTTGTAATTCTATTAACAGAAAGAGAAGACTTTAAAAATCAGTGTCAATTTACTTTTATGAATGTCAGTGAGTTTAAAAATTTGCTGTTTTTAAAATAAGTGTTTTTATGTAACACCCGTCACAGAATATGCTTAAAGTTACTCTCTTGCTCTCAGTTTTTGTCCTAAAGGCACCAATTTTTGAAAGCAAAGTCAAAATATGATGCCAAAAGTACAGTATTTTTTTAATTTTTTTAAACTAAAAATAACAAGTGTTTTAATGTGGCGGGTGTTACAAAATTAGAGCACGGAGAACACAGGAATTCTGTATTTTGATTTATTGCAAGTAGTTCCCACAACATATTAAATAGGTTTCAAATGTTGGTAAATCTGAAGTTTAAGTTATCAACAGTCGTCAATACCTGTTTCCTCCAAAATCTTACTTGTCTGAAAAATTTGCCACCACATTTACATTAAGCTGAATGTTTGGTCGAAAGTTCTGATTTACATAAAAGTTATAGGCTACAAAGGTAAATGTACTTATGTTCTATTTTAGTTAATCATAGTACTTTTCTATTCTGTAACATTATTTCTTGCTTACTTAACAAGGAATGAATTACTGAAGATATTAACCACTAGCATAACCTAAAAATAAATGAAGATTAAGCTGCTGCATTTTTAGGATACACGAAGCTGCATGTTAAACATTAAATTATATATTTTAACGTTTTGAGATAGCTGGATACCGTATATATTTAATTGTAGAATGGGGAAATCAGCAGCTGAGAGGCAACCTGAATGCCCTAGGCGAAGAAAATTAAATAAAGATAAAATTCTGTGGTGTTCGAGTAAAGGGGATAGGTAATTTTTTGTGCAGAAGGAATTTTATTCCCCAGATGAACACACAAGTTAAATTATAAAAGTTAGTGTGCAAAAATGAAAAGAATACTAGCAGTTGTTGTGTTTTGTGTAGAAAAGTATTTTCAGTAAGAGTTCCAAGTTTAATTTTCATTTATCACCAAGCTCATTTTATGACATCTCCCTTTGCCCAAGCAACACAGATATGAAGACTATTTGCAGAAAGAGAGAGAGAGAGAGAGAGAGAGAGAGAGAGAGAGAGAGAGAGAGAGAGAGAGAGAGAGAAGCTTAGGAGAACAAAGAAGCTATCAAGAAAAGAATTTACTGCTCTCACAGTAAGAAAACAAAACTGAAAGTTTGAAACTAAAGGGCAAGAAAAGCTGCATTAATGAACACTAGTGTTTTCAGTGAAACGAAATTCCAGTCACTAGGAAAAGCTGTCCAAATAATAAAAATTGAGACAGCTCTGAGTATGATGCTGCTTAAGTTGTTGTATTTTGTTTTGTAATTACAGTTTTAGTAAAATTTATTAAATTCCATTGTGAGAAATATAAATTTATATTTAGCATTTGTTGAAGTGAGCATATATACTAAAAAGTAAATTCATGTTAGGAACAACAGTTTAATATCAAAAGCGAATCTGTACTTCTAGCCACACTATTTTGATTTTATGGCTGTATTTTTTATTGTTTCTATTAAATATTTGTATTAATTTACTTTAAAGCGCCAGAAGTACAATTTTGAAGCTATCAACATCATATTTGTAATTTACTAAGTGAAAGTTAACTTAAAAAAAATTGCACACTTTGAAAAAATATGTCTACCATTGATATTATCTACCATTGATATTAGGCTACCAGTACTCTTAAGTCTATGTAGTGAACTACAGAAAATGTATGTTCTATGATTTGAACAAAAAAAAAAAAAAAAAAAAAAAAAAAAAAAACCAAATGTGAAATTTCTTCAGACAAGTAACACCCGTCACATTATTAAGTAACACCCGTCACATAAGGTTAATGAAATTGTAAGTGTAGGGCTTAATATTTTAATTACATCCATTATATCACTCGATTCCTTGAACTTTCCTCTCACTGAAAATAGGTAACACAATTAATTCAAACTGTGAGCTTCACAGAGTTATCAGTTAAACTGTATCATTAATTTATGCATGTATTTTTCATGTTACACCCGTCACATTGTTTATTTCACTTATATCACCTGACAAATAATGTTTAGAAAAAAAAATAATTAGTTGTCTCTGACAAGCAAGAAGTGGAGATTCATTGGAGTATAAAAGAACTAGTAAAAATATTTTATTAATTACTGTATTCCAATTAAATTTCGAAGAATCTCTTTCTGAAAGTAACACCCGTCACAATGGAATTGACCAGTAATAATTCTTTATATATACCGGTAGTACAATAAGAATTGAAATGTGTTCTGATTGTGATAAAAGTATTGAAATTGGTTTATTGCGCCATAATGGCAGTGATAAAATGTGCAATATTCGTTCAGTGACTGGTGGATACTCTATACTGACCCCTACTTTGTCCCTAAAGAAAGTGATTAAGATCCCACTTTCACTCAAAGGATTTATGGTCCTCCTAATTTCGATATAGGCCTATTTATTAGCATGTCGGGCGCGCTTCCGTACAGGGGCAGCGCCAAAATGGCGCCAAAAAAAAAAAGAAACTACATAATATAGCAATAAAATATCCTGAACGATAATGAAGAGACGCACCATTACACAAGCCGTCAGTAAAACAACAAAAGCTTAAAAGGTACGTAAAGTAATATCACCCGCTAAGATAAAAAAATAATCTGATAGCTACATTATATTCGCAACACGAAAATGGCGTCCCATTACAACCGTCTCGTAACCTCTGTACCATAACATAGCCATGTTCATTATTATAATATACCGTGTCGAAAGCACTTGATCCTCGTAAACAAAATACGCTTATCAATATTAAGTAACTATTAAATCAGTACAAAGTACCATAATCCCAATTTGGCGCTGCCCCTGTACGGAAGCGCGTCCTTTCTCCACTATGAGCCGACCGACACCAGCGGAGTTGAACTGAAATGCAGGCGGAAAGTATGGATGCTGTTTACTTCAAAAGTTCTATCTTGATTATGGCTAATGTCCGTTTGTGAGCAATAGATTCTGTAACTTATTACGCTTATAGAGAGTACTATGTAACAGTATACCCGTACTTACCTTTGTGGAAGAATATAATGGATTTATAAACTAGAGATGGGACGAATATTCTGGAACTGCTACTTTGAAACTGTTACAAAAATGAAACTGTTTCGTGTACCATCCTGTTCCAACTGTTCCAAACAGACTAAAGTTGCTTTCTATATTCTTTGGTTCCACGAAACCTCTTGTTCTTTGTAACAGGTTCATATAACAATTTCATGCAACATAATGTAAAACCAAAGACGTTATAATAGTATACTAGACTCACACAGAGCGCTGGTGTGCTGTCCAAAATTGAAACCAGTCTGCGCATGTTTACGCCGCCATGCTACTGGTAGAAATAGAGCGGTAAACACGATTGTCATACTTGTCCTTTGTTTTGTCTCGGGTGTTTTTAGTGAACAGTGTGAAAGTAATGGCAATAGAATTTTGAAAGATGATATATTATCGCCGCGGACTCATGCTTAACATGTCGGCATCATACAATAACGTGCGGCGTGCTTTTAAAACATAATTTTGCCGCCCGATTGTTGCTCTGTAGGTTTCACTCTAAGCGTCACGTTGTCACGTCTACTTCCTCGATAAGAATAAGCACTAGTTTGTTATGTTGGCTTTCTTAACTCTTAATAATAACTCTTTAATAATAATTTTTAATCACATACCTTAATGTTCGTCCTCAGCACAAGACATTGCAACCTCGGTTTTAGTCCACGTGGATTAGACAAGTAAGTGTCATTTAATAATGGAAGAAATTGAAAACAATAATACAATTAAATTTGAAAGACCTGCCGAATGTTAGTGCATGAGGCCGCTCAAAGACCTGCCGAATGTTAACCATGAGAGCGTGGCGATAATACCATCCCTGTTTAATTTTCCAAGCCATTTGCAAAAGGTACGATATAATATTATCTCTGTTGTTACAATATTAATATAATTAAAATCAATAAGTAGTTTACGACAATAAAGAATACTTATCAGACTGTAGAGAAATCACACTGAGTGAATTATTTAGACTTACACATCATATGTTAAAACATTAGTGGAAAGATAAATTTTTGTTTTCATTATGTAAATTAATTTATCTGCAAGATTATAAACTTTCATTCAAGATCCATATATGGATAAATAAATATACAGATAATAAATAAATAAATAAATAAATAAATAAATAAATAAATAAATAAATAAATAAATAAATAAATAAGTAAATAGCTATAATAGGTAAGCCTTCTTTGTGAACTTATGATTCAGAGTTCACCTATAAATAACTCTTTTACATTTTGCCGGACATATATTTTATTAACAAAAGCAAGGAATGGCATCTTATTGATATTACATATGTGCATAAAAATTATGTACCATCACTCCGCAAGCAATGATAATATATCTATTTTATTTATTTAAAATAAAAATACAATATGTAAAAAATCCACACATAAAAAAATGTGTTTTTTTTTATCTTGCATAAAGTGATTGTTTAGTTTTTAGGTCTTCAAATTACCTATTGTTTGCAATGTATTAGGTACCGATACTTTTTATAATTGATAGCATTCCCTTTATTAATTGAAGATTTTTTAAAATGATTTATTGATCGATCAGCGCATTTAGCGCTATACAGATCAATTGAAGAATGAATTCAATGTAATTTGGCTAACTTCGCACATTATATTTTGTCAGATTACCTATGTCCTGTGGTCTAGAAGTATCGGTAATATAATTTTCGATTCTTTAAAACTTAACAACAAGTCTATACTGATTATCACATATTTATTTCACTTAAGAATTTGATTATAATAAGAACTTGTGTAATCAAGGTGCATATATTTATGTCTTGTGATCTAAGAGTAATGTATGTTAATATAATTTTAGATTCTCTGAAACCTAACAATTTGCTGATTATCGTAAAATTATACAAGCTATAATGTGTATTGTGTAGGCCTATTTATGGATGTATCAGTATGTTTTCTATAAATTGCTGCGTACGTATTTTCTTTTCTTTAATGTTCTAACGCATATCAATGAAACTTTGAATATGTTTATTTCGTCCTAATTTTACGTTAAATGTCGAAAATGGCCATAATCTGTCAATTTTAGATCATCACAGCGTTAATTTGCGTGATTTACGTATTGCTATTATGCGTCTGCTCTCCAACAATATGACGGCAAGCGCAGCGTTCAATTTGCCCCGGTTTCCTCGTTTCGCGCAGCCGAGACTGTAGGGGCTTGTGTAAAACGTTACATGTTACGAGCTTTGCTGGCGCTACTTTCGACCTCTGCTTGAAAACGATACATCGATCTCGTAGGCCGCGGAATTCAATTTAACTAATCTCTTTCATTCCCTCCCCATTAACAATATTAATTAATACTGCGAAATTAAATTATTGGGTACAGATACAGAAATTCGCGGGGAATCATGCAATACCCTACAAAACAAAGGTATTGCAAATCATTTCGTATGTTGCAGTAGTGATAAAAAGCTTGCAGTGTGTGTTATTTGAATATACAGTACACTATTATTATTAGCAGTCATATTACCAGCTACAGTATTATAATATTTATAATTAATCATATCATTTTATTAAATTTAAATAAGGGAATGAGTTCACGCGCAAAAAGAAGTAAAACTAGTCCATTTTGGTCATTTTTCACTTCAGTGAATGATACAGAAAAAATTGCACAATGTGATATTTGCAGTAAGAAGTTGTGTTATAGTTCTTCTGTCACGAATTTGAAAAAACATATCGAAAGAAAGCATCCTATCATTAATCTACAGATATCTAAAGCAAGTCCTCATAGTTCAACTGAAATAACAACAGATGATCCAGCAGCAACTTTCACTCACATCGCAGCACCGTCCTCCACACCAGTATCAGCTCAAGGTGAGTCAGCAGTATCTTCTAGTCACACTGCAACACCATCCTCAGTATCCATTCCACCACCACCAAGACAGTCAAGTATTTCTTCAT
This sequence comes from Periplaneta americana, assembly GCF_040183065.1. Classification (NCBI taxonomy): domain Eukaryota; kingdom Metazoa; phylum Arthropoda; class Insecta; order Blattodea; family Blattidae; genus Periplaneta; species Periplaneta americana. The sequence goes on along the minus strand of NC_091132.1, from coordinate 151,297,166 downwards.
TTGAGGCTAGGAAAATCAGTGAAACTCAAAAGAAGAAACTGAACACTATTCTGCTAAAGCTGTTCTTTCTTGACTTTCAACCCTTTTCAATTGTTGAAGATCGTGGATTTGTAGAGTTAATTAGAGCACTAAATCCATCTTACCAGCTGCCCACCAGAAAAGCCATAACTACTACTCTCTTACCAGCAGCATATGAACAATGTAAAAATGTTGTCTTGGAAAAAGTAAGTACAGCATGAAACGTTTGCCTTACAACTGACTGCTGGACATCCAAAAACAATGAGAGTTACATAGCTTTAACTGCACATTATATAAATGAAAAGTTACAGCTAGACTCTGTGCTTCTTGATTGTAGCCAAATAAATGGACCTCATACGAGCTCTAATCTTGCTGCTACAATAAAGAAAATCACAGACAGATTTAATTTGTCAGACAAAGTTTCAATTGTAGTTACAGATAACGCGGCAAATATAAAAAATGCAGTAATAAATGAACTTAAGTGGAAACACTTTGGGTGTTATGCCCATACATTAAATTTGATCGTGCAAGAAGCACTGCAGGAAATAAAACAATTGCAAGAAAAAATTAAAACTACTGTGGCACAATTTAAGAGAAGTAGTAGTGCCACTGAGAAATTATTCACTTATCAAAGGAATTCAGGAGTAGGAGTTCCTAAAAAAACTATTACAAGATGTTGTAACAAGGTGGAACTCTACCTTCTACATGCTGCAGCACCTCGTGGAATTGGAGGAGCCAGTAAAGGCAACGATCGCATTAATAAATAAGGACCTGCCTGTACTTACGGAAAGAGAATGGGATATTTGTAGAGACCTATGCAAAATTCTCAAGCCATTTGAAGAAGTTACCAGGAAACTAAGTGGCGAAAATTATGCAACGGGCAGTCAAGTCATAGTCCTTACACGAGGACTTGCAGCAGTGTGCAAGAAGTTGCAAAATGAAAAACCCAGTTCTACTGTGGAAAGTATTCTGCAATCTTTACTGAAAGGAATTTCCGAAAGATTTCAATCCATAGAATATAGCAGAACACTTGCCATGTGTACATTTCTTGATCCGAGATTTAAAATGATTGGTTTCTCAGATCAAATTGCTGCTGACTCAATTAAAAAACATATAATTGAACTAGTCACAAAAAAGTTGAACCAGGAAAGACACACCAGACCAGAAGTCACTCAACAAACCTTCTATGCAGTGGATGAAAGTGGATTTTCAGTATGGGAAGACTTCGACAAAGAAGTTGCAACAGTCCAGCTGCAAGGTAAATGAAACCGATATAGGTATCTATTTATATTATTCACATAAGTTCACCAGTTTTTCTGAGTGTCTGATGAGCAAGTTATTCTTGTGATGCAAAAAATTGTGATAATAAGCATGACCTTCTATTCTGTAGAGTGTAAACTGTAACATTTTTACACATATAATAATCAAAGTTATATTGCCCTAATTCTAGGCACTGCAATGTCAGGAGCCATAGCAGAGGTACAACGGTTCATAGAAGATGGTCTTCTACCAAGAAATGATGATCCTTTCTTGTGGTGGAGACAACACTGCCATACCTACCCCACTCTGGCGAAGTTAGTAAGAGAAAGATTCCAGATGGTGGCAACTTCAGTGCCATGTGAACGGATCTTTTCAAAAGCTGGTTCACTTGTTACTGAAAAGCGTATGGGACTCAGTTCACAACATGTGAGAAAACTATTGTTCCTTAATGCAAATTACATCCAGAATAATAGATCCTTGTGGAATTGAAATATACATGCAATGACATGAAGATGTAATACTATATTGGTTAAAAAGTGTCATATAGTTCCTCAGTCTATATCTATATAATCATAATGCTAATGTGATTGCTATATAACACATTCAGTATTACATAATGAGATATTATATAGGCCTAATCATATATTTAGACGTACACTAAATATTGTTTATACTATTGTAAGTTAAATAATGCGGGAAAACTTCAGTATATGGTTCCCTCACTGACAATTACCTTAAAATAGGTACTAAAAATTGTATTTGTGTTTGTCGAATGTGCTTTGTCATGTCTATACAAAAGGCACTTTTCTGTGCCAATTTATTTTGTGTGCACAAGGTTAGAATTTTTTGTGGGTAGAGAAGAAAGAAGGCAATCGTATTCTGAAGCTTATCCAAGGTTTGTTTAGCAGACAATTACACGCCACTATATTCTGGAATTTTTTGTTTTTCAAAGTGCTATTTATATTGTAAGCATTATAATAATATGTACGCCTAATTTTGAAACACTGTGATAATATGTAATTATACAGGTATTATTTGTTGTTTGTTGGTTATTGGTCTTTGTGTTAAAATTCATACAACTTAAGTATGTCTTTCTTTCTTGTCATTTAAATCAGGTGACGTTAGGTTTGTTTAGTAGACAGTTAGATGCTACTATATAATATTACAAGAATTGTAATAATATGCAGGCCTAGACTTAGGCCTTAATTATTGCACATGAACAGTTTAAATCTAAGATATTTCAACACTGTGATACAGGTATTATTTGTTTATTGATCTTTGTGTTAGAATTTATTTAAGTACCTGTATCTTTCTTTCTTGATGCTGAATAATTATTGATGTTTAAATCAGATGAGGTTAGGTTTGTTCAGTAGACAACAAGAGGATTATAAATATTAAATAGTCCTCTGATAGACAATTACATGCCACTATATTCTGGATTTATTTTTTATATACGTATTGAGAAATAAGTATTGCAATAGGCCTAAAATGTAATTATTGTACATGGGCAGTTTAAACCTAAGTATTTCAAGACTGTGATATGTAATTATCAGGGAAAGGATTTATATGTAAATACATATTTACTTATAAAGCTAATATAATTTATATTTTGCATTATCTTTATGTTTCACAATGTGTAGGGTTGAAAAATCCTACTTTTATTTTCCATATTTTTCCATATTTTAGAGTTTAGTACATATTTTCGTTAATTTCCATATATTTTCCATATTTCATATAAAACAGTCCATATTATATTAGGTTTAACAATAAAACAAAACAAAATTCCATTAACTTTTAAAAATACATTTCAACAATAGAGATTTAAACACATGTTCAGTAATCCCTTTAACATCAGAGTTATTTGAAAATTAGCAGTCCTATCAACAATGGGAAAGTAAGTTACAAAACTGTATTAATTTAATTTAAAATTTTTAACAGACTTCAGTTGTGCAGCTCAACAGTTAAATGCCAGTCAGAGTACACATAGGTTCAGTTTTGTAAATCATACTATAAAGACGGTAAATATGCCAAAAGTACGTCATTCAGTCAATTTAAAATCAAAACTAACAAGTTACATTTCAGAATTTAAAGAAGATGGTTTATCAACTGACAATAAAATATTATTTTGTAATTTGTGTCAGTGTGCAGTATCATCTACACAAAAGTTCCTGGTGCAACAACACATTACAACTAGTAAACATCAGGCCAACAAACAACTAAATTCCAAGCAGAGACAATTGTTTTTAACACAACCAACAACATCGAATGTAAGATCTGAGTTTAACATCGACCTGTGCCGTTCTCTCATCTCTGCTGATATTCCTCTCTACAAACTAAAGAATAAGGTCTTCAGGGAATTCCTTGAAAAATATACTCAACATACAATCCCGGATGAGTCAACACTTAGGAAGACGTATGCTCCATCCATCTACGATGAGACAATACAGAAGATAAGAGATGAAATTAAAGATAGTTCAATTTGGGTTTCCATTGATGAGACTCCCGACAAAGAAGGTAGACTTGTTGGTAATGTAGTTATCGGTTTGTTAAGTGAACAATATTCTGAACGAATTCTTTTACATTGTGATGTTCTAGAAAAGTGCAATAACAAAACTATAGTTAAACTGTTCAACGAAGCTATGGGTATCCTGTGGCCAAAGGGTATTATGTACGATAATGTGTTATTCTTTATTAGCGATGCTGCCCCTTATATGGTCAAAGCTGGACAAGCATTATCTGTTGTATATCCTAAATTGACTCATTTTACTTGTGTGGCGCATGCATTTCATCGTGTGGCAGAAGTGGTCAGAGACAATTTCCCTAAAGTAGATTTGTTGATTTCATCAGTGAAAAAAGTATTTCTCAAAGCTCCCAGTAGAGTTAACATGTTGAAAGAAATGTACCCTGAAATTCCATTGCCACCAAAGCCAATTTTAACTAGATGGGGTACATGGCTAGAAGCAGTTGAATATTATGCCGAACATATAGACTCTATTAACAATGTTCTCCTTGCATTGGACTCTGAAGATGCAGTCTCAATTGATACTGCGAAAACAGTTACCTGTGACATAAGTGTGAAGAATGACTTAGCTCACATTCAGCATACATTTTCATGCATCATAAAAACGCTCAAAAGTCTCCAAAATAGGCACCTTTCACTATCTGAAAGTTTTGAAATTATAAATAGTACTGTGGAACAACTGAATCGTGGTAGAGGTAAAGTTGCAGATGCAGTAAGAGCTAAGGTGGACACTGTACTTTCAAAAAACCCTGGATATGAAGAACTACAAAAGGTTGTTGCTGTGATGAGTGGTGAATCAACAGTGAAGATTAACTTGGACTTATCCCCAGCAGACATTGTGAAATTGAATTATGTACCAGTTACTTCTTGTGACGTCGAACGCTCTTTTAGTCAGTATAAATCTATCCTCAGAGACAATAGAAGAAGATTCACTTTTCAGCACTTGAAAGAAATGTTTGTAACCTATTGTTATGGTAACAGACAATAAAAATTGTGTTTTGTTGAAACTACATTGGAAGATAAGGTACGTCCATTATATTTTTTGTTTAGTTTGATTAAAATGTACCAATATTTAACGTACATAGTCATTTTTTTATAATTTTAAGTCCATATTTAATTCCATATTTTGGTAAAAATCCATATTTAATTCCATATTTTGGTAAAAATAACTACATATATATTTACATATTTCATATATTTTTAGTCCATATAAATCCTTTCCCTGGTAATTATACAGATATTATTTGGTGTTTACTGGTCTTTATGTTACAATTTATGTAAGCGTGTCTTTTTATGCTGAATATGTTCAAATCAGGTGAGATTAGATTTGTTTAGTCTAGGGGATTACATGCTACTAGGCTTATATTCTTATGTTAGCAATTTAAACCTTAGTATTTGAACAATGTGATACGTAATTACATTGAAAAGTTCACACATTGCAAGTTTCGGAAGGAAGCCGATAAGAGATAAGTATTATTATAAAGAAAAAATATGAGGAATCAATTACTGTAATTTCAACTTTCAAGCACGTAGGCCCTATTTTTGTGCAACATAACCTAGAAGTCTTGGAATGGGTGTCGTGAAAATGTACGCTACAAGTATTGTACCCGTAAGAAACATTGAAATTGTCTACGAATTTCAACCAATTATTGTATATAATTTTCTGAAACGTAAATGATATGTTAAATAAATCATGCTGTGAAAGTTACACACGAACTTATAAAATGTGATTTGAGATGTACGCCAATGAACAATGAAAACCTGATAAAAAGCAAATTTGGGAATTCCTTGCTTCAACATACTCCAGTTGTCATTAGAATTTCTCAGAAGTTTGTTGGGATTTCTTGTCCAATCTGTCTAAACTATAACACGGAACATGGCCATTTGAAACAGGTACTCTACCTCGATCAGTGAACTTAAATCGATAGCAACAAATCTACAGATGCCTCTTACGAAACTGTTTTTTTTTTTGGAACTGTTATTTTGGAACAGTTTCTTTGTCGAAACAGTTTCACTTGAAACTGTTTAAAAAAAATAACAGTTTAGCCCATCTCTATTCTAAACCTTTTTCAGATAACAGTTTGCAGCATTAATAACGACCAATATTAATACAATAGGGATAGAAATAACATGGCTACTTTATCCCCTGAATGTTCACGATCACATTATCAAAGAAGCTATGATTGCAGTTAAGTATATAAAATGAAGGCATCAATGCCAAGCATAATGTTTCTCAGTCATCTTGATCATATTAAGAATTGCCGTCTTTATTTTCAGGAATGACCGTTCCTTGGATGGGTACAGTTTCAGATAGTATTTGGTTTCATACGTCTTCGAGTAGGTATTCGTGAGCATGTCTGCATTTCTTTTAAGGATAAAATTGTTTAGCAATTAACTTACCGCTACCCAATATTTAGACATTGTTATTAAATCATTGTAGACTGAAGTGCCGAAATATTATGAGTTTACACATTCATTTACCACAGGTTAGTATGAAATCAGTGTAGAACATTGATCTGGTGCCTAAAGCGCTGGACTTACGGGCCTCCTGATTTATAACTCCTGTTGGGCAAGTCTGTGGTGCATGTAGCACAGGAATTTTTTTTTCGGTAGCTTCGGTTCCCTGTGACAACCCAGCAAGTGTCCATCTCATCTCATCGCGGGTTTAGCGTAGACCAGCCTCCTGTGGCGCACCTTGGCAATTACTCTGTCGGTAAATTGATTTACATAACTTGCTTCATATGGGTGAATAACCTAGAGTCAGGTAGCCTACAAAAAAAAAATAAATAAATAAATAAAAATAAAAATAAATCTGCCGGTGCTGCTGTGACCCATTGGAGCACGAAAACTGATTTCAGTTGTAATGGATGTTGTCAAGACAGAACCCGAGGTGGACCAGCTGGCTATACAATCATGCAATGACGCAGATGCAGAAGAGACAGATCCTTCAGCAGATGTAAGATACTTTTTTTACCCTCGCATATATTGCAATTGGAATATTAACAGGTTAAACGAGGGTTGTGGTACTTCCCTTCCTGCTTCACTACCACACCTTCAGCAGTCTCCTCTGTAATACCAACATAACTTTGGTGACATTACGAAAGTTTCACGCTAGTATACATTTAGGCTATGCCTTGCATATACGAATCTGTGACAAATTTTAAATTCAAATTATTTATTTAATACACAAGATTTACCCTACATTAGGCATTGCAGCCCGAGAGAGCAGAAGCTCGTGCTCAGGCGCAGACAGGTTAGGTTGGTTCTTTATATTGTCTTCTATATACGAATCTGTGACAGGTTCGGTTAAGTTACATTAGTTTAGGCCAGGGCTCGGCACATTACGTGATTCTGAGAAATGAGCGGTTCTTCAGAGCGCTGTGACGTATGCATACTTACGTCATTCAGTTTTGGTGCAGTGGTGACTCTGCAGTATGATGGCGAACTTTGAAGACGGAGTTTCCGTTCATGCACTAAAGCGGCCCGCTACTCCCAATGCTTTTACTGTATCATGGGAGGAGGGGTTCTTTTTCGTAGGGAGCAGTGGATTAGCAAAGTATTTAATTTGTCATAAAACACTCCAACTGATTAAGAAGTTCAATATCCAACGGCATTATTCTTTACAACATGCTACTGAATATGACAAATATATGGTAATGAACGCCATAAATTAATACAAAAACTTAAAGAAAGTGTTTCTCAGGTACACGTAATTGCAAAAAGCATGTGCCGACTCTTGGTCGATAGAAATGCTAAGTTCTGTCGCGCAGTTCACTCGTGTAAATGTAACGCACTGCAAGACATTGCTGTGGTGTCTCTTCATTGAAAGTCGTCCGTCTATAATGTAGTAAAACTTACGAGCTGTGTGTGGCCCAGTGGTAAGATGTCTGACATCCGTACCAGATGTTTTGAATTCGCCTCCCATTTCGGTAAAACTGTTATTTTTTTTTATTTTAATGTTTAATTAATTTATTAGTTTAAATGTGAAACGGCATTTGTTAACAAACTTCGTTATGTCTGCCTTGTAAAAATATTATTGCCCATCACCTGTGGGCTATTAATAGGCGAGATCTGGCCTGTATAAACAAAGATACTTGTTTCACATCGTAAAAAACCGGACGCATATCAAACACAAATAAATAATTAAATTAACAAAAACAAACAATTTGTTATTATATTAACAAAAAAGACCTGTGATGGGGACTAGTATCTCGTCCACAAACCACCTGCGTCAACAACTGCCCTCATTCTACGCGGCATGGAGTCCACAAGATTATGGAACAGGTCTAAATTCTTGGCCATCTCCTCTCACACATCAAGAACTCTGTCCCACAATTCCTCAGGTGTTCGAACAGGTGGTTGTTCTGCCCAATTACAGCGTAGGATCCTTTTGACTGCAGCCCACAAATTTTGAATCGGATTCATATCTGGTGAATTTGGAGGCCAGTCGACTGGGTCGACATCACACCTCCTCGTAAACCATCTTTGAATCCGGTTGGCTATGTGTATCAGATGATTATCCTGCTGGAAGAAAATCGTTTCTTCTGGATATCATTTTCGGGTGGAAGGGATCATTATGTTTGCCAAAATGTGTTCGTAGACTTCTGCCGTAAACTGCCCATGGATGCGTTCCAGAAGTCCTGCCCCATCGTATGACATCCACCCCCAACACCCTGACCCTCACGCAATCCGACTTGTTAATTCATCTCACGAAGGGTTCATCGTATCAGTGGCCATTCATACAATAAACTATGGCAGTACTATCGTTGCTATTGGAGACAATTACCTCGTCAGAGAATATTACATTTCTCCAATCGAAGTCCTGTAGGAGAGTAGCATACGCAGAATGCTACTGGAGACAATTACCTGATCGAAGAAAATGACATTTCTCCAATCGAAGCCCTGTCAGAGAGTAGCATATGCAGAATAACCTATGCAAACCAGGGCAATGAGTTATAGTTTCTGTGGCATCTTCAAGCGTAATGACGAGACAGAACGTTGTATTAACAGATAGCAGTATTGCTTGAAAGAGAGAGGGAGGTTTTTTATATATTAGAGTTTGGGCATATTCTAAGAGATATCGCCACATAATTACAGCTTTGCGAGACACAAATTACTGGCAAATTTGTAATTAAAAAAAAGAAAGATTGAGGGAGATTCGAACCTTGAGCTACTACTATCAACTTGTTCAATAGACCAATGCCGTAACGACTTACGCTACTATGACTGTTAATATCGGTTCGGCATAATACGTGGTGTTCCTCTTCGTATTCGTTCCGGTTGATTTTGTATTTATCAATTTTATTATTATTTCGCTCTTCAAGGGCCCTGATGTATATACAATCAACCCACCATTCGATTTCATTACATACTTTAGACTCGTAAACAAAACACAGCAAATTTAAATGGTTTAATTATGTGTTACCTGGCGAACCACAGCTTTGACGAGATGAGCATGCGCAATGTTATGTCTCTGGAACTTAGGAATTGTCAGCGGTTCATTCTTTTTGCCAATAAGTGTACATTATATTAGAGTATCTATTTGATATTTATATTGCATTATAAGTTATTATACACTTAGTAATATTGTGACAGCGACGTGAGATTCGAACTCACGACCAGCGTCCTGCAAGAGAGCAGATCGCGCGGGCTCCACGGAGCACTGAGGGACGGCGCGCGGCGGAGAGGAGAGAGGGGAAAGGGCCAACGCGACGAGGGGAGAGTGCGCGCGCAGCTGCTGCTGCGTGCGGAGTGAAGGGAGGACGGACCCTCCCGACTCTTCGAGAAGTCCGTCGAAGTGGAAAAATCGGGAATTCGAACTTTCCAGGCTACGTCGCTGTGGTTATAAAAGAAGAAGCGCGAGGGAACTCAGACAGAGTGTGATTCATGATTAGTTCAGTGAGTAAGCCAGTGAACAGAGCAAGCCAGTCTTTGTACCGGAGTTCGACTCGAGTGTGCTCCGCAACTGTGTCAGCATCCGAAGGCCTGAGTTCGAGTGCAGTGGACCGCAGTTGGAGGGACCTGAGTTCGAGTACAGTGGACTGTCTCTGAATGTCTGTGGTTCGAGATACTGTGAACTCGAGTGACTGAGCTAGAAGAACTGTGAACTGAGAACTGACAGTTCTGATTTGTTAATAGTGCTTTGTAAATATTAGTTAAGATTAACAGTTCATTGTTGTTCGTAATAGTCCAAGTAAATTGTAATTGCCGTCAGTGGAGTGCTATAACGAATACTGTGTTGAGTGAAAATCCTATTTTGACGAGAGCGTTTAAAGTGAATTGTAGAAAGGAATTATTGTTGGAAGAATAAAATCCTATTGTTGAGTTGAAATAAATTTAATTTTAAATTATACAAATATTATGTTATATCATAGTAGCCTATAGTATATTACAGTTTATGATATATCATATCATATATCATATTATTATATTATATTATTGTAATCCTTTATGTTTATATTAGTAATAGCCTATTATTATGTAATTGTTAAAGCACTGTGCGTATGGGTTATGTAAATAAGCCTAATGATTTGTATGTGTGCATAGAACAAAGTTTATTTCATTAAATTAATAAGAGTGTTATGAATTCTGTACTGTACAATGGATTGATGTATTATCCTTATAAACTATTATGTACTGACAGACTGAATGAATAGAACAACCGTGGCTCTTGTTATATTAATGCAAGGAAGGTAGCTGTAATGTGAGTCTGCCACTGCGTGAGCGTTCTGCTCTGGCTTGCCTTGCAGAGCAAGAGCAGCTCTGACCAGCTAAATGGAGCCGCTCTCATGCCCAGCCTTGGTTTAGGCTGTTATTATGTCTTGCATATACGAAACTCTACAGGATTTTCAAAGTCTAGTGATTTTTGTTTAGTGATGGCCAACGTGAAAACAAAATCAGAATATAAGAATTTTGTGTCCATTTCATTATTATTTGTTGTTTCACTGTATTCCAGTGGTTAATGATTTACGTTCTTCGCATTACATCGTATCGTGTGTTTTATGTCCCTATGTTCCTTTCCTTCACTAGAAACTACAACGTTTGCACTTCCATTACTACACACCTCTCATTTCACACGTAATTTACTACATTTCCGAACAATTTCCTTCTCTTGAAAAAGAAAAAAACTTACACTGCTACAATTTATGGCACAGTTTACGAATCCCCATTTAGACTAAAATGTAAATTTTTAAATGTTGAAGGCATTGGTCCAAACTGTACACAGGAACCAAACCTAATGTTACTATTCAAGCATTATTTGACAATTCGATTCAATCTAGATCATTCCTGACATCACTATGTTGAACTACATAAACCTTCTAATAACTGAATTGTGATACGAATGAAGCCAAGAGACCAATATGGTCTATGTCAAGCCACATGTTACCTTTTTTTCTCTGGCCTGATGTTCTTGAAAATAAAACGTTTCATCGCATGAAATGTAGACGGAAGCTTCTCTGTTCGACATTTATAACCTATATTTAAATACATATATATCCAGATTGATAAATAAAAAATTGTGATGCCTTTCTTACTCACACCAGGCAACACAATAATTTCATCTCATTAGCCTGCATATTGTTAATAATATTATAAGAATAGTTAATAATATTATTTATTACTGTAAATGCTCATAATATTACTAAAATAAATAATAAAATTACTAAACTGTTTCATAAAGCAGCAAAGATAATTAAATTTATTAATAATATGAACCTTAGTTCCATGACTGTATTTTAAGTAATAGTTTAATAATTTGTAAAAAGTAAATGCCAATGTAGGGTTAGATTTTGAAGATAAAACTGTGACAACATTTGAAATGGATAATTCTGACTCAAATAGTGACGAGGAGGGAGTATTTGTCAGACGTCCAAGAAATTTTTGACAACGAATATCCTACAACCGTGCAAGAAAGTTACGAATATAATGAAATGTTTCACTTAAATTTTGAAACATTTGGATATGTCCGTCAAAGAATTGATAACTTGTTAGAACATCCCACAGAAAGGAATAAAGCATTAACTTCTCAGCAACAGCTACAAATTGCTCTGCATTGGTTGGGTAGTGGTGGACAATATCATTGTGTATCAGACATGCATGGAATTAAATTAAAACAGACTAAAATACAATTATAGACAAAGAAAAATATTACGTACTTAACACAGTTCTGGTTCTCATGTTTGGCCATGTTGCGTTACATACATAATCTTTATCACTCGTTACCAAGCCACAGCAAAATCCCACAATTCCATTCAAGCTTCTTTCTTAGAGTTTTTTGTTACTGTTGGTGAAAACCTTCAAATAGTTGACCTTTCAATCCGTAGGCGGGGGGGGGGGGACTCTGTTTCTTCAAGTTATTTTCACGTCTTTTCCCCATTTTAAAAAGCATCAGAGACAATATGAATGACTAACCAAGTCCCTCTCCATACTTACAAATTGTCATAGACGCCAATGTAGATGGACCATGCTGAAATTGAAAGCTATCTTATCTAATTGTAAAAGAGGAACAATTGGAAAGGGTCAAACCTAAATTAAATTAAATTACAGTATAGGACTGTTAGAAAGTAATTACTGTATAATTTACATTATTTTATGTTATTTGAATGACTGAACTTCACGTTTTTCCCCTCCTTTCTCGTCATTTTTTTTAATTATAATAATTGTTCAGAAATATATGCCTATGGGACATTTACATCACAAAATACAGTAATATTAACATTTTATGTACCTATTGAAATGTTTTTTCAATGTATACTTGTGACAACCTGGATCTATATAGGTACTCTTGACTAATTAACATTGTGAAGATCTTGATGAGCCAAGATCTTGTGCAGATATATATCAACAAGTGGATATATTACAAAATACATGAACTACTTTAAACCACCCCTATTGATAAACCAAAATTAACTTACGAGATTTATAGGTACCGTATCTACAATTCCACATCACAATCTCTAATTAGAACATATTTGAATTTTGTATAGTCAGGTAACTTCTTGAAAATACTACTTACAACATAATCAGCAATAAAAACCCATTAAGACAATTTCAGTATTTTTATTAATTTCGTCATAACATTAATCTTCTACAACATCCACACATTCAAACTCAAATACGATATTTTCTAGGAACTTCATCGCGTAAGTACTTATGTCGTTATTGCATTTGTATTTATTTACTCTTCCACCAATAATTTTTTAAGCTTTTTTATGTAAGTACTTGCGCAGTATTCCGAAGTATAACGGAACTTGAAATATCTTGCATAAGACGCTTTATAGGGTCCACTAACCCTGTTGTTAACACTGTCCGTAAGGCTGCTACAATATTATCATCAAATGTTTTCACTGCTTAACATTTTCATACGGTACTTCTTTAGATAACGAGCGTGCAAGTTTTAGACACACACGCTTGTATCACTGTACACTGAACACTGCTTTGGAGTTGCAAACTTTACAACAACAGAGACTTGAACAATTAGGAATGATAAATATATATTCACAATATTTTAGATTTATCAAATTGTTTCTTTTACTCTTAAATCAACTGAATCAAATAACAGAAACAATAACTTCGAGTTGCAATGATTTACGATCTTATCTGAAATAAATTGTCTCCCAAACCTTTACACATATTACGATTTACTCTGTTGTTGCTATTAAACATAGTACTTCAAAACTTATTTCATTCAACAACTGTTAACAGAGAGGATAATATAAATAGCTGTAGAGTGCAGACCAACTAGGTTATGTTTGTCAGCCTTAACCTCAAATCATCTGGCTGCAAACGATACAAACACACTATAACCACTGTTTACCATGCATAACCATTCGCAACCGAAGTCTAATAGAATGCGCTCATTAAGAAATTAATAATATTACTGTACGTATTTTATGACTCGTGCAAAACGTTTATGAAACAGAATTTAGTCGGTTAATAAAATTATTTTCATGACTGTAATGCTATTACTTAATATTATTACTGTGTTTATGAAACAGGCCCCGGACTGATGGTGAAAAATGATGGTGTACGAACATTACTGATATTCGCGTCATGGTAAGGCAACTGATTCATTACAGGAAGTGTTAAACTTGGGAAACTCATTTCCTTCAGACAGTTTTCGAGAGAGAAAGTTACACGTGTGTATTAAATCTTATCTTAATAATTAATCTTCATTAGTTTCACTTTAATGTCAAAGATAATCCGCTTGTTGTATTCTGTGCAGTGCTCCGTGACATCTCTACTAGTTGAGCTGATCTTTCAGACAATGTTCATATTGAGTTGAGATTTTCTTGATTAGATCGTGCTGTGATCGCCGTTCACAAAGAAACCTGTTTCGTTACTAGTTCAAATATTGTTAAAAATTCTGGAACATTTGATGGAAAGTATTGCCCACTAAACTTCCTTTTATATAACTTAAATGCATTTCTTTAATGTAGGCCTACATATTATAAAGAAAATTCATGTTCTAAATTGTTTTTCAATACATTAACGCAGGATAGTTAAAGCATAAGCCACAATAACTAACACTACAGCTCTCGCAGCCAGAGAAACAGCACTTGGAAGGTAGAGGGCCAGGCTATGTCGTGAACGCTGGTAGCATCCTCCTTCCTTCCCCAGGAGGAGACAGTAGGCGAACATTGCTGTTAAGTTCGGAAGGAAATGTTTACATTACGATGACAACTGTGACTACTTGTATTGTAGAGTGACGAATTTAGTTTCTATTGGCTGTTCCAAATGGGTAGAACGGTGTTAAAATAGATCTTAAACAACTGCGAGAAGTCTATTCTGTGCTTGCCAAGCTTTAACTTCCTTATTGTAAGATGATATCAAATTGCTTACCAGTTCGTGATTGCAACGACATCCAGAGAGGATAGTGTTTGCTGTACTAGTGCATTCCCCTTGTTCAAAAGGAGTAGCATGCATACGCAGAGTTAAGGAAGGCTGCGACAAACAAAACGATCTTCCAACAGAAAGTAATGACTTAGAACTGGTTATATCTGTGTGTTCCACAGGAAGGCTCAGACCCCAGCTATGGCGTCAAGTGGGAAATCAAAATCGAGGACACACCAGTGCCAATCACATTTCCTGTGATTAAGTGTGAACCGGAGGTGAGTGAAGTTCCCTGACTGTGAAGCTGTTCTGATACTGAGCGCATGTACTGCCACATTCCTAGGAACATCCTTATGGAACTTAATAATGCTTTCATTGAAGTAATTGATCTCTCAAAACTGTTAACACAATATTAATTATTTCTCCTTATGTGAAGCTGCAATAACATGGAGAAAGTTAGTCTATCTTAAAACAGATTTTTAAATCTATGTACTTAGCACAACGGTAATGAAGGCCCTCTGATTCTTAAGATGTAAACTGTTTGTCTTGCGTCTTGCTCTGGAAAACAAGCACTGCTTCGTTCGATGAAAACTTCTTCCCTTTCAATTATTCTACATATGTATATATATATATATATATATATACACACACAGTGGAACTCCACAAATAGACACAGCAATGGTCCATGTGCGAGACGAGGTACGAACGCTGCCTTTCTACGGAGTACTGCGGACATTGGTAAACATAAGGACTGTTACAATGTTTTTTATGGCGTGCGGACCGAAATATAAATAATTAACGTATATAATTTTAAATAATATATTGTAGTATATGCAAAATATATAACAAAACAAATCCGTGATTAAGTATAATATATACATGATACATCTGAAACATAAAACAAACTTCTAGAGGAAAAACTCTCTAAATATATCTACATACGGGGCTTTCATTTCAAGACTTCCCACTCTAAATAACTAGTTGATTAAATTGAATTCAATTTAAAAAAAAAAACACGTAAATTTAGATATCAAGGGGGAAGTCTTAAACAAGGCTTAATTACATTTTAGATTTCACCTCCCACCCCCAGCCACTCTCACTTTGATATTTTAAATAGTACCCTTATATTTTTATACTTGTATATGAAGCAGCATTCAATTGTTTATACACCACATTCATTTGTTTTTGCATCTTTTCTATCGTCGCCTGGTAACCTGCATTCTTGTTATTGTTGATTAGAGCCGAAGAGAATAAAGCTACAAAAACTTATTGGGCATTTCTTGTAATAGTTGTGTTTGTGTATTAAATTATTTTAAAATGGTGTATACCCTTCAAGAGAGAACATAAATCATCCCTATTGATTCAATTTAGGAAATACACTAAATAAGCTGTGTTTTCATCCTACAATCAACTGATAATAACAACGCTTCTTATAATCACTACAGAATGCCTCGTAATTAGATGAATTTTGTTTTATCCTATGCACTGTTCTGATCGAAATGTCAAATTCTTGAGGGTTGGCTCTGATTGATTCACCTTTTTTAAACTGTTCCAATAGTTGTAACTTCTGCTTCAACATAAGTACACATTTTTTGTTCCCTGCCATGCTGGCAACGTGTACGAGTATCTGCACACTACTGCACTGCTTCAACTGGTTAGCCCTATGCAGCACGGGACAGGATGCATTGACTTACCTTGTATCGTGAAGTATACTAGAGTGAGAGCCTATTTGTGGAGTTCCACTGTATATACGTACACATACAGGCCTATATCTATATCTATAGAATCCTGCCCAACATCAGATTCTTTACTGTAAACCCAGCATTCTCGAATCTTCCCTGTTTTCCACGTTTCTCATCGTCTCCACATACGATCCATATATCTTAATGTTTATCATCTGATATCACCCTCTTTCCTCCCTTTCACCATTCCTTCCAGTCCATCCTGAAACGGTTTCTTCCTAGCCAGTGACGAAGTCAATCTCTTTATCCTCTGCTGATGAATTTCAGCATTATTTTTTCTTCACCCTCTCTTTCTAGCAAACTTTCATTTCTTATTCTCTCTGTGTATTTCATTCTTCTTCATATTCACATTTCAGTTTAATTTGTGCATAATATTTAAATACTAATTACGTTTATGTAGTTTTAATGCCTGCAGCTCTTTCATTTTGCTGTCCATTCAATGTAACTCCAATGTCAGATGTGTTATAATAATGGGAAGGGATTACAGCTGTAGTTGATACTCTGTGTAAGATACCACCGCAAATACGTTGTTGGTGGCGTTGTGAAAACTGTGTGACTTGATATTAAATCATTGAACTTTATATTTCAGTGGTTCATAGCTCTTGCATCTGTGTCGCCTATCTTCTGTGTGATTTTTATTTTCAGGAAGAGCCGCAAGAGTCAACAGAGGAATCTACAGTCTTGACTGAGAGGTAAGTCAAGTGTGCAGGTGTTCTGTTTTGCTGCTGAAGTGAGTGATTCATTATAATACGTAACGAAAAACGTATGTTGTATTGTGCACTGCCATACAGTGCAGAACATAACATGCAGCAGTTGGCCAAGAAGCTTGACCTTCCTTTACTCTTTAAAATGAGCAAATAGTGTAACAGTTCACGAAAAAGTTCTTAAAAGCTTTCACTCTCATTCTTTTTTCTGTCATGTGGTAAATAAAATATAATAGGCCTTCTTATGCGTATTTATCGCTTGTTGTAGAACATGTTAATCTGCACTACGGATAAGAATAGAGTTAGTTTAATGGCTGTCCATTCATAAGAGTTGCATTGCATCTCTATTGTCGTTGTTGTTTAGTCAACAAGTGATACCAACATGACACCACTTGTAAGGGTAGGATGACCAGTTCCTTTCCTCCTCCATTACATACATCGCCGATTAGCTACATATTACACTAATCAGACTTAAGATGTATACAAACAATTATTTTTCTCTGATATATTGTCAAGTCTGCCTGATATAATTGATGTTGCATCTCTGTGTGTTAAACTGGTCATTGTATTGAATCTGTTTTCGCAATACAGTATGTAATGTTCAATGTTTCGGTTACAACTTGTGCGTAATTTTGTTTTCAGTTTCTGCTTTAACTGCATTAATTTTATTTTCTATTTTCCCATAAGCAAAATGGTATCTTCCGAATACAGATGTGCCTTCACAGATTGTCTGTGAATTTAGCAAGTGTAGCTGTATGAAATATCGATGGTTGAAAGGCAATGACCAATATTATAAAATGACATATCGTACTTCTTTGATAATATTTTGCTTTAAGTGCACATATGTACAGTTTTAGACACAAAAAATGACTAATCTCTTGTAGCGTGAATTTGTCGGGCAGCACCAAGGTTCGCACGACTGGGAAAGTGATGTTTATTTTGCACCTAATTAACTCCTTGAATATATATCTTTGTTGTAGATTATTCTCGACAGTTGATCTATGAACAGACAGAAAAAGCAACAAACAAACAAAACAAAGGAAAAACAGAGTGGAGTCTTCTGTACGAAATTCGTTAATGTATAAACCTAAGCTCTCACAGAATCAACTCAAGTCTTCCAAAGGGGACATAGCATATGGCGGCTGGTCATTTTCTTGTCTAAGGCTGTATATAGTCGTCGCAAAAATAAATTTTCACAGATCCAAAATTAGTCCATAATCCATATATCCACTAAACACATGAAATGCTAGTGTTACTTTCTGTTTTGGAAACTAATTCATTGGCAAAAATTTGAAATGCAGTGTCAGTGTCCGCATCTCATCTACATCAGTAATTTAATTTTCTGGACACTTGAGATATGCAATGCAGTTGGCTTACTGTGCAGCAGTTGGTAATTTTGCTATACCATACTTACTCGCATATAAACCCCACCATACTTTTCATGTTCATTTCCGGGGAAAATATATATATATATATATATATATATATATATATATATATATATATTGTACACTATTTAAAGTTCTCAGTGCAACATAACAGTCAAAATAGTAATTGTACACACATACTTTGATGAGCATTGGATGTCTTCAAATGTGGAATTGAAACGCATTTTCTGAAATACATTATTCCTTAGTTGTGGGCATAATATGCTAGTAATGTAAAGGGGAAATTAATTAAGCAAAATATATAGCTGCCATCTTGACTACGTATATCATTGCAGTGGATCAGTGTCTTTGGCTCCATCAGCGAGGCAGTGTACCAAATCGCCTATTCCCTTTTCCTTACAATATCTCGTGTATGGGCTCCTCTCCTATTTTTATGACAAAAATATGGGGTTTATACAGGAGTAAATACGCCATTTGGATGGATTGGAAGTCGAAGCAGTGATTTTACATCGTTTTATTTGTATCACTTGAATAAGGCAATAAGAAGCATTCTTATGTCATCATTGTGTGAATTTTTGCAAGTGTATATGAATTCAGCTTATTTATTGAAAAACAGGAAGATACATGAGAAATGGTGCTTGATAATATCTTTGGCAATGCCATTATCGTTTAGACGGTGGAACACAACATTTTTTTTATTCCATTGAGGATATTTGATTTAATTCATGGAACAATAGTGGAGTGTTGGTGGGGAAACTGGATTATCCTGTGAAAATCTACCACTGACTTTGTCCACCACGAATTCCACGTGGATGTTTCAATGTTCGAACCCAGGTTAGCAGCTTGGAAAGCAAACGTTCTAGCAGTTTGGTTAACGGTGCGTGAAAGGTCTGACAGAAGGGAATAAAATTGTTAATGAACATCTTTCGCTATTTGCAATATCTCTATAGTTATCACAAGCGCTATATCAAGGCCTTTTTCACATTTCTGAGCTTCAGTAAATTCGTGTCTTCTCTACTTATTTTGCTTTAATTCGCTGGTCTGACAACTGTCAATATTATTAACCGCACATATTTTTCATAGTTATAACTGTGAACGATGTTGATTGCCTTGTTGTAACTTCCACTGTTGGGATCTTTTGATTACAGCGTCTTGAACGCCGACGGGAAAGTGGACTGCACAACACCAGAAGATTGTCTCTCCACAGAGAAAAGTTCACCTCAACGGCAGTTATCTAGAAGAAAGTACAACGTGAAATCACAGGGCCCCAGTCACGCGAACAAAAGTTCCTTGGAGTGTGATGTTTGTGGCAAGTTGCTGCAGGACGCCCACAAGCACAAAAAGCATTTGCGCAACCACGCCGCGAAAAGGAGATAAAAGTGTGATAACTGCGGCAAATGTTTCTTTCAATTGGGACATCTGAGGTTTCATGTGCTGAAGCACACAGGCGAGAAGCCGTTCAAGTGCTCTACCTGTGGCAAATGCTTCCCGCGGTCATACGCTCTCAAAACGCATGCACGTACCCACACCGGCGAGAAGCCTTTCAAGTGCGAGGTTTGCGGGAAATCATTTCCACAATCGGCGTGCCTTACAGTTCACTCTCGCAGGCATTCTGGCAAGAAGCCGTTCAAGTGCGATGTGTGTGGGAAACGGTTTGTACAGTCCGGGACTCTCATAATCCACGCTCGCATTCATTCTGGCGAGAAGCCGTTCAAATGTTTGGACTGTGGCAAGTCTTTCAGTCGATCGGATCTGCTCAAGAATCATTCCCTTACGCATGCGGATGAGACGTCATTCAAGTGCGATGTGTGTGGCAAATGTTTCCCTCAGTTGCGATCCCTCAGTACACATCTACGTGCCCACTCGAGTGATAAATAATTCATGCGATATTTGTAGATAATCTTGCACTCGAATAAGACTTAATTAGCGAGCGATTACGTTACTAAATGACGTTATATTGAAGATCGCTCACACGTGAGAAATGCTTGAAAGTTTCTTGAAGTGTTTACCTTCCTTAAATTCTTTCGCGCTTCTGCAGCTCATGTTACTTATCAAATCACAGTATAAGTTCCCCTGTTCACTTTCACGTGTAGAATTAGTTCTGTTTTCATCATAATATTTCCCGTGACCTCGTTATGACTGTCCTTACTTTTATCAACTTCCGTTGGAATGATGGATATCTTTTTAGGTACAGAGTGCACAATGCGTATTGTGCCATACGGGACAGTTACTTCTTTCTGTCGTGTTAACACTAATTGGAATGAGTTTTAGTATGATGAAGCACAATTCTTTTGAAGCTCGTCACCTGTTTGTCGTTACAGTACAATGTCGAATGTTAGCTTGGCAGAAGTGTGTCGAGGTCGTGGCCTGGCCCTCGGGCTGATTGCAAGCCTGATATCTAAAATTAGTTGAGGATTGTTACATTGGGTTGAATAGACAAATTAAAAAAAAAATGTGACACTCACATATTCAAAGGCAGCAACCTATGCACTTAACTCACATAAAATTACGTCAATCCAAATTCATGAATGCCAGAAAATTATGCAACAATTTCACAAGTTACAGAAAAAAATTCCACTTGCAATGGATACCTGCACATTGTGGAATTGCAGGCAACGAAACTGCTGATCTTGCAAGAAACAACTCCAAATTAATTCCAAGTAAAACTAAGAATTTATCTTTCATATCTATAAAAGGAATAAAAATAAATATAACACATATACAGAATTTATACACAAATAAGCTGAGGATAAAAATGGAATATTTTAATCATTAAACCAGAAATCATTCCACAAACACCCCGTAAAATGGCAATAGCAAAATTTAGACTAATTACGGTACTTGATTATTTAGCAAAACATCTAAACAAATTAGGTATCTATACAAATTAAAATTGTGCCCTGTGCAACAAAGAAGAGGAAATGACTGAAGAACATCTTCAAACCTGCTGATAGATACTGGAGGGCAAGAGAGGTAATGGCTTCAGTCCAGAGCCAAGCATTTGATAGCAACAACAACAACATTGGGTTGAAACAATTAGAAAGGCTGGAACAGAACTGTATTAGAACAATATTCATGGTACTGTATTTTAGCCAATGTGCAGAATATCCTCTTTCACCATAGTTGGATAATATCATCAGCTATTTTATCACATTCTTTCTCAGGTTTAACAAGTTCGAATTAAATCTGTATGAAAGATCTCGGAAGTTATACAAGTATGGCAAGACTAATTACGAAAGTTTTCAAATGTTTAGTTTTCTCATCAGTAATTTCAAGTAGTACGACAAATGAAAGGTGAATGTTTACTAAAAAGGAGCGATAAATTCTGAAGGAACTGCAGATTCCTATCGTGGGAGAGGAGGAAGAAATTGGCGATGTTGATGATGGAGATGTGTCAATTTATATAATGGTTAGTACAAATGTTTCTGAGCTATTATGTGATTTTTCTTGAGGAAATTATTGTATGCAATGTGTCGGACTATAAAGCCATAATGTTTGGCAAAATAACAGTAAAACTGTGATTGATATTTTTTTTTCTCAAATTGCAGTATTGGAAACCTGCGAAATAGGGGAAATATTGTGCGTGCTGGCCTTGATCACTAGTCTGTGTTAGAAATAGATTTGCTAACTAATGATGGTAGATGTGGAACGTTCCATGATATATTAACCAACAGAAGAAGGAAAATCTTTAAGGACTTTATAGAGATACTCTATATTTTGTGTGTGTGTGTGTGTGCGTGCGTGCGTGTGTGTGTGTTTTTTTTTTTGCGGTTTTTGTGAATCAGCATGAAAATACTGAATTTCATTGACTTTTTGCTAATGTGCGCGTACAACCATCGTACATATTAATGTCAGCTTCTTCCATTCTTGCAACTAGATTTATTTTTAGACATGATTTCTCTCTCAATTTAATTTCACAGTTCCTCTGAATCAACTGCATGAAAAAAAAAAAAAAAAAATTCGTAGAAACTGTTCCAAATAGAGAAAGATACAAAGAGGAGAAAAAAACTAAAAAAATTTGAATGGTTGGCTACTGAACCTAAAACATACTGTAACATTTTCAATAGAAAAAGTCCGTGTTTCAATCCTTTAAAAACGAGTAAGAATTTATAGCTTTGCAGAGTCGGAGTGGGAATTGACAAAAAAAGTCATAAAACACTAACCAACTAACCCCAAGATATGGAGAGTGTACTATTGTACACTTAGCTATTGTCCTCGTTATATTGCTTCCTGTCCTCTAACCATCGAAATAATCGCAAAGGAGACTTACCTTGATTCGGGATTTAAATCTGTCTAAACAGCAAGCTGAAGGTTTAGCTTCCAGAATCAAAGGATGGAATCTACTCCAAAAAGACGTAAGAATATGTAGTTATCGTGGCTGCCATAGTGATTTCAAAGACTAAAGAAAATGGTATTGTGTTCTGTAATGATATTTGTTCAGTTATGGAAACTCTTGGGCTTCAACACCGGCCAGATGAGTGGCGACTATTCATAGATTCGTCTAAAGTTAGTTTGAAGGCTGTGCTGCTACATATTGGCAATGAACTTCCATCAATACCTGTAGCGCATGCCGCTGATGTGAAAGAGACATATCAAAATATGAAAGTACTTCTAGAGAAAATACAATATGGAAAATATGAATGGTATATCTGTGGTGATTTAAAGGTCATTGTTTTATTGCTTGGTTTGCAACTTGGGTTCACAAAATTTCTGTTTTTTGTGCCTCTGGGACAGCAGAGATAGGAAGTCTCACTATGTTACAAAATCATGGCCTAAACGTGAATCTCATATCCCTGGCCAGAAAAATGTGTCATATGTCCCTTTAGTGAATCCTGAAAAAATATTGTTACCTCCATTGCATATGAAGTTAGGAGTAATGAAAAATTTTGTCAAAGCTATGGATAAACAGTCTGTTGGATTCTTGTACTTAAAATCGACATTCCCCAAAGTCAGTGATGCTAAACTGAAAGAAGGAATTTTTATAGGACCACAAATGCGGTCATTAATGGGTGATCATCATTTCGGAGGACTGTTAAATCCACTGGAGAAAGCAGCCTGACAGTCTTTCAAAAGTTTATGTTTCAATTTTCTTGGAAACCATACAGCAGAAAACTATCGTGTCATAGTGACTGATCTTCTGCATTCTTATAAAGCTATGGGATGCAACATGTCTTTAAAAATTCACTTCTTGGACTCTCACTTGGACTTCTTCCCCGAAAATCTTGGAGCTGTCAGCGATGAGCACGATGAGCGTTTTCATCAGCAAATTTCTATTATGGAAAAGAGGTACCAAGGCAAGTGAAGTTCCAGTATGCTGGCTGACTACTGTTGGACCAAGAAGAGAGACGTTCCAGATGCAAAATATGCCCGAAAATCACTATCTACCACTTGCTAGGTAAGTCAGAATGAGTAGTTATTATGTTGAGTTAGATAGCTAGTTACAGATTTTTTTAGAATATTATAAAACATCAAATTAATATCACAAATAAACTCCTGCCCGATGGGGAAAACTGAAATTATATTTGAATTCAGCACGAAATATTCTTCTAGAAAATGTTATTTTACTTCTTGTGAAAGAAAAAAAAGTTCATTTTTGTCGACTAGTGTTATTATCACTATCTTTCAATTAAAGAATGGACTGCGTCACCTTCGTTCTGAGTATGGTCTTTAACTAGGTATTTGTGAGTGATGGACTTGATGCCTAGGTACCGCACGGCATACAAATAGGCACCAACATGAATTTATTCTTCTGCTGACTGACACAGTTGTCTGAGTAAAACATAAAATCTGTATCACTTATAGTAGATTTCTGTTTCAAATACAGATATACGCAAGTACCCAGTTCATTAACGCCTCGATGACCATTTGACTCATCCCAGACAAAACATTCACAGGAACCGGTTTTGAGAACATAGATTGTAAGATTAAGCACATTTAACTTTGAAGTGTAATAGAAAACGGAAGTGTCTCCTTTTGGTAATTGCATTACTGCCTGTAGATCATACACTGCCAAAATACCTTCCAACTTCTCCTTGTCGTGTCTTTTTTCAGCTCTTGACATTTCCTTTTCCTGTAAATGTTCATCGTATTTCGTTTTCAGCAGTTCCTTTTCACTCTCATTTGCATTTTCATAGGCAACGCAAGTTACACACTTATCTTTCTTAGGAGTAAAAAGCGAAATATTGTACTCTTTGGTAAAGACTCGTTGAAGTATCGAGTAGATTGCATGTAGTTCCCTTTTCTGTTCACAAATGCCTTTGTAGTCCCTGTGTATATTGGCAAGTGACTGACTGCCATCAATGAATTGTCTTGTTGTACGTGCCCGAGTATAATGGCTCTCTATTTTTGGAATCGATTCTATGTGCTGTCGAATCCCTTCACGTATACCTGGATCGAGAGTTAGATGTTTCTCATGTTTCCCTCTAAGGTCCGGTTGAATTACTGTGCCAACTACCTTATTCTGTTTGTTTTGAATAGTCCGAATTGGACGGTCATTAATATCTAGAGTATTTTTGAAAAATACCTTACAGACTCTGATTTTCTGATTATTTTTTCTGAAATAGAAAGCATTATTATGTTGCCGTTGACTCCTCGTGCCCCCAACACGGGTATAACAATATCTTGGAACAATGGCCTGCATTGAATTGTTAATGTATTCCCTTTGCTTGTTGATATCCCCTAGAGACCAATATTTTGAAAATAACTGAAGTCTCTCTTCATCTGTAAACTTGTTTGAACACTTAAATTTCCACTTTTGTGTACAGGGTGGTTTAATTTTTCTTTGTTCTCTTATAATTTTATTTTTTGAATGCGTTTCATATGCTTGTCCACTAATTCTGGATTTTTTCAGAGTATTCCGCTTCCATTGGTCAACGTTCCTCTTGCGTTTTACTCCTTTTTTTCACGGGACTTACCATAATGGAGACATCTTGGGTACTTTGTTTTGAATTGTTCGACTCCAAAGAACTGTTTAACTGTCCGTGTAACAACACAGAATTAGTTTTTTCCTGCATCCGAGTACGACTGTTATCCTCACTGCTACTACTACTCCCTACTTCTACGTCACTTTTTGGTTCGTAAGTAACATCATCCAAAGAATCGTCAAAGACTTCAGAAGTTGTATCGTCAGATGATGACGAAGAATCAGATAACGAACTCTTGTAGGATGAAGAACTGGACATTTGTGAACAAGAATTGTTTACAGTAGCCATAGGTGGTGGAATGTTAGAAACCAGATCATCTGTAGGAAAAATAAAAAAATTGAATTGTCGAATTATGATTCCACTATTATTCAATCGCCTCGATTTCAATTCGCGCTGCCCAATGTTCAATATGACTATGGGCTGGTTTGTTTTAATTAGTGGTAATATTATTTATTTATTTTATTGGGTTATTTTACGACGCTGTATCAACATCTAGTGGTAATATTATCTTAAAATATTATTATAACCAAAGTCCGGATCCAACAACAATTTCCTAATAAACTCAACTTTGAAAAAATCATAATAATTTTAATACTAAAAAATTTACAAACCAAATCCCTCCGGCTGCATTTGCTTAATAGGTTCATTTTCCACGACAATTGATTCCTGTTCTTCAGCCAAGGACTGATTCGGACTATCAGACATATTATCAACACTTCGCTCGTTTTCTGCCATAACTAATGAAACTAACATTTTTCCTCGAGAAAACATTATAACCTACAAAAATAAATAAATAAATAAATAAAATCAGTGGTGACTGAGTGAAGTAAAGTAACTTATATCAAAACTATGATAATACTTTTCTGACAACAGTGACATAACTTCCAATAAATCAAGGTACTTATACATCTTCGAGTTAGTTAGTTAGTGGGGTTTAAAAAGGGCGCGTCAGCTACTATGGCTATTTGCGCCCTTATCTAAAATCATTCACTAAACACAAACATGCTTAAAAGAACTAAAAAGCGTTGTCACGGTTAAAACGAGGCAAAAAAAAAATACAGTTTCAACAAAGTGAAACAAAAACCATAAAAGTGAGAAGTTCGCTGTCCCTAAGTAACAACAAAACAATAAAACAAATACCACCAGAAATAAATTGTCTGGAGCATTTATAAAATGCACGGATGTAAAAGATCCGAATGTCAAATTTGTTAAAATAATATACTAAAAATGTAACCTCCGGATGTAAAGAGTCCGGAAGATAAGTAAAACGGGTCATTAAAAAACTACATCACCTTGTCAAGTCCTGTATTCGATAAAAATATCAGAACTACACTTGGATTATTAAAATCATTTCCAAGAGCGTCACGTAGAGTCGGCCGAATTCCATACTGCCGACGGGCACGGTCGTACTTTCGACACTAATAAAAAATGTTCTATGGTCAGTGGGACATGGCATATATCACACTCCGGCTGAGGCTCGCCACGTAGGAGATAGCCATGCGTCAGATGACAGTGGCCAATCCTCAACCGGGTGAGTAAAACTTCTTCATGTCGTGACGCTCTTGTGGACGAATCCCAAACGCGAACAGTATTCTTTATTCTTCGTAATTTATTTCCCTCTTGTGCAGACCATTCGCCTTCCCATTGCCACCATAAGGTATGTTTCAAATAATTTTTAATATCTTGCCACCTCTCACGCCAGTACACCTCAGATCAATTTATAGCACCGTCCCTTGCTGCAGCATCTGCTGCCTCGTTTCCAGGAATGCCGACATAACCCGGAGTCCACACTACTCCAATCTCATAATCAGAGGTTAGAAGAGTGTGGAAAAGTTCCTGGGTTCTCAACACAAGCGGATCATCAGAATTCAGACGCTGCAGGGACACAATGGCGCTCAGAGAGTCAGAGCAGATAAGGAATCTGCCCCGGGGTTGACTAATTAAAAACAGTAAAACTCTACAAAAAGCATATAATTCTGCAGTAAAAGCACTGATGTACTGCCTCCATTTATATTTAAATATCTGTTCATTTGCAATAAAGGAACAACCAACATAATCATTTACTCGGGATCCGTCAGTAAAAAGTAATGAGTAATTTGGATACTGTGATAAAAGTTCACTAAAACGAAGTCTGTATACAAAAGCTGGTGTAAATTTTTTAAAACATCGGCTCAGACTTACATCAAACATGGGACGTCGCATAGTCCAGGGTGGAGTGGTGGGTACTCCAGAGTGCAAACTGTTGGCAAGCGGATGTCGAGCTCAGACAGCAGTTCTCGAAACCGCACTCCTGCTGGACGAAGCCTCAGTGGTTTTTCACTGTATCGGCCATAAAGAGATAGATGGTAACAGGAGTCATAAGAATTGTGCTCGGGCTGTGAGCGGAGCTTAACAGCATACGAGCTCAATAAGACATTACGTCGCCGATACAGTGATGGTTCCCCCGCTTCGCAATACAGGTTCTCTATCCGACTTGTTCGGAAGGCCCCTGTAGCGAGTCGTATCCCATGATGATGAATAGTGTCTAAGAGACGTAACTAGGATTTACTTGCTGAGCCATAGATAAAACACCAATAATCCAGCTTTGACCGGATAAGAGCACGAAAAAGATGTAAAAGCATTATGCGGTCTGCACCCCAGCGAACCCCTGACAAAAGGCGTAAAATATTTAACGATTTTTCGTAACGCCTTCTCAGATCACGGATATGTGCCTCCTACGTTAATTTATAATCAAAGATAAGGCCCAAAAACCTCGCAGTGTCTGTATGCTGCAATTCCACTCCATTAAGACGCAGGCCACGATGTGGATGGAGTCCACGATGGTTGTAGAAGTGCACACACTGCGTCTTTTGAGTGGAGAATTTAAAAACATTGCGAACAGACCACTCTGATAGCACATTGATAACCAGTTGCAACTGTCGACCGATAGATGGAAGGTATCGGGAACTGTAATATAAACTGAAGTCATCAACGTACAAGAGAGAAGATACTCGGTCGCCCACACAATGGGCAATGCCATTGATAGCAATGCAGAAAAGAACGCTTAATACAGACCCCTGCGGAACGCCGTTTTCTTGAAGATGTTCATTAGAAAGTGTGGTACCTACTCGAACTCGGAAATATCGCTCTGCCAGGAACTTCGCAACAAACGTTGGGAGACTGCCACGAAGTTCCCAATCATGCAGAGTTTGCGGAATTCCATACCGCCATATGGTATCGTAAGCTTTCTCTAGATCAAAGAAGACCGCCACAAGATGTTCTTTCTTGAGGAAAGCATCTCTAATGGCGGTCTCCAGCCGAACAAGATGGTCTGCGGCGGATCTGTTCTTACGAAAACCACATTGGATATTAGATAATCGGTTTTTCGATTCGAGAACCCACGTAAGGGTTATTATCCTTTCCATAACCTTGCATACGCAGTTGGTCAGAGAATTTGGCCTGTAACTACCAGATAAAGAAGGATCCTTTCCCGGTCTCTGGACAGGGATTACAATGGCGGAACGCCAAGCAGATGAAAATACACCATCTGTCCAGATTCTATTGTATATTGCAAGAAGAAAGGATTTTCCAGCAGGCGGAAGATGGCGAAGCATGCGGTTATGGATGTTTTCAGGGCTCGGGGAGGTGTCAGGGTGTGTGTCTAGTGCCGCCTCCAGCTTCTCGGATGTGAACGGTGTATTGTAATATTCTGTGTTATCTGATTTAAAATTGAGCTTTCGTTTTTCGGCAGCATCTTTGATTTTCAGAAATTGCGGGTCATAATTATTTGAGCTGCTTATCTGTGCAAACGAGCTGGCGAATGTTTCTGCAATGTCTATATGACTGGTGGTCGTTACTACATTACTTAAAATTTCCGGAATTACAGAAGTACGTTTGCCCATTATCCGACGGACTTTGTCCCATATGATGTTAGATGGGACGTTCTTTTTCATAGAATTGACGTAGTTTGTCCAGGACGTCTTAGCATCGCATACACTGCGACGAGCTTTGGCCCGAACACGTTTAAAGTGGACAAAATTTTCTTGGGTCGGATGGCGCTCAAATTGGCGTAAGGCACGTCTGCGGTCTCGGATTGCATCTCTGCAGGCATCCGTCCACCAGGGGACAGAGAAGCGTTTTGGCCTGGAGGAGGACTGGGGAATAGATAATTCCGCAGACTTTATAACCACATTTGAGAAATGTTCCACTAAGGAGTACACATTTTCTTGTCATTTAACATTGAATGATATGGACTCCGAAAATCCGACCCAGTCGGCCTTTTTAATAACCCAGTTTGGAGAGCGAGATTCCGCAGGACGTAAAGCGGACATACGCATTCGAATGGGATAGTGGTCACTACCATGTAGGTCGTGAATCACAGACCATTCGAAATGCGTGGACAAAACTGGGCTACAAATGGAGATATCTATCATGGAGAATGTACCGTAAGCCAAGGAGAGGTGTGTTGCTTCCCCTGCATTCAGGGTAATAAGATTTAGACGGGTACATACCTCTGCTATTTTATTTCCTCTGTCGTCAACGGAATTTGAGCCCCATGGGTGGTGGGATGCATTGAGATCCCCCACTATCATATATGGAGCAGGTACCTGCGAGAGAATGTCTTCAATTTCTTGTACAGTGAAAGGTGTCTCAGGGGGGCACATATATATATATATATATATATATATATATATATATATATATATATATATAGAATATTGAGAACTGTATGGAAAGTAAAGTTACTCTAGCGGCTATACATTGGTGTGGACTGTTAATGTTGATTACAGAGGAAAAGATACTTTGGCAGATTAGAAGAGCACAACCTCCATTGGCACGAATACCGGCAGGGTGATCGTACCGATAGACGTAGTATCCCGAGATACTCAGGGAGTTTTCAGGCCGGAGATGTGTCTCCTGAAGACATAAAATAGCAGGGTTTTAATGACAGATAAATTGTTGGAGTTCTGTACAATATCAGTCATACCGAGGAGCTAAATTATGTTGGTGGCTTCACCGGGGATCTTCTCTTCTTATCCTTTCAATGAATTGGTGCCTTTGATTGCGACTGCTTAGCCTTCGACCGTGGTGACTCACTCCCAGATCGTCGCACACCTGATCGTGATCTTGATCGAGGACGGGATCGAGACCGTGATCTCGACCCGTCACCCGAACAAGGAGTGTGACGTCTCGGCGATCTACCAGGCCTTGAATCTTTTTCTGTCGCCACGGCAGTGATCTTTTTTTGGAAAATAAGGCCTGATATCAAGGCCACACGAGTCGTCTGACTCAGCAGTCTGAGTGGCAACTTCTACATACGTCTGGGTAGCGATCTCAATTCGCTTCCCAGGTATATTTGGAAGAGGAGGCGTTTGTGTAAAAGCGTCAATCCCCTCTGTTGCTTTTTTCAATACCGCTGCATAGGATTTTTCCGTCGCCTTTTTCTGTTGATCTAAAATACGCTTACGCGCCTCGAAAAACATAATATTTTATCGGACTCTCAGTTGTTGGATATCCTTCTCTACCATATACCGCAGGAAATTTTTAGAATTGGAGGCGTGGTCCCCAGAACAATTCACACAGTGCTCGGCGCTGGCACACGGGGATTCACCATGGTCAGCACCGCCGCTCTTTGCATATACGATGTTGTTTGTGCAACGTTTTGGCGTATGTCCGAACCATTGGCACCTAAAGCACCGCATTGGGTTCGGCACATACGCACGAACTGGGACACGCTCGTACCCGTCAAGGATGTATTCTGGTAGGACAGGCTTTTCGAAGGTCATAAAGACAGTGCTCAGGGGAACAGTCTGTCCGTCCCGCTTACGTAATAAACGGTAAGCCTTGGACACAGACTGCTCCGCCAGTTCTAGCTGGATCTCTTCATCAGACATACCGTCCAGAGAATCCGTATGCACTACTCCCCCCGTGGTGTTCAGCGAGGAGTGCCGTTCGACTCTAATAGGGTAAGACCCTAGCAACTTCGCTTTCAACAGCGTCTCACTCTGTTTTGGAGATACTGTCTCGACGAGGAGACTACCGTTGCGTAGGCGAGTTGCATTTTTGACCTTCCCAACGAGTCCGTCGAGTGCGCATCTCACGTAAAATGGACTAATGTTTTTCATTGTATTTTCTGTTCCGTCCAAGGTGATACTGATAAACTTCGGAGGCGGCACTTTGACAGTTACTTTCTCAGGATCCAAGTCCATAGCAGTGTTCGTCATAATATGATCACCAGTCGTATCAATTCCTGTCTTCTGTTTTTATTATTTTTTTCTGAGGGAGGAGAAGAGGAGCGCGAGGACATTTTGAACTGCCCCCCCCTACGGAACCGCCGGCGTCAGCCTGCCACCGGGGGGGGGAGGAAGAAAAAGACACCTAAAATTCTTCTCGATTTGGGCCGGCCGTGGGGACCCCCCCCCCACAGCCCGATCCTAAGCAACCCATTTCACGCAAGTTACCATTCAAACTGGTCATTACAAACCTAACGGCAAGTCCTAGGCCAGAGGCGTGTTGCAGTTTTATGCCCCTGCCACGGGAATAACAGCCCGTGGCTGCCCACTCTAAACTGAACAAAATCGCCAGACTACTCGGCTAACTCCGACCGACCCTCCCAAAGCCGGAGCAATCAGAGATCGCACGCAGCTTCAGGGGACTTGTGGTTGATTACACTGCGACACCCATAAGTCAGCGGTAACACGTCGGAGCGATATATTCGCCCCGGCGTGCAGAATCGGTCACCGGGACGTCTAAATCGCCTCGGGCCCCCATTGGGGCTCTACGTGAGTGTACTTGACGTCTGGTCCGGGCTCGGCACCTAAACTCTCATATAGCGGCAGTATGAAGGGTCCACTATTGCTTCGTTGCTGTGCGCCCTGTCGGGCCGCACATGTTGGAAGTCGCGCTCGAAACCGTGGGAAAGGACCACGGAGATAGGAAAGATCCCCGCTGGTGAGACGGGAGTTATAAGCCTAAGATACTTAACCAAATAATGTACATAAAGACTAGAAGAGGAAGCGGAATGTAACCTAGCAAGGCATCCTTAACAAATCAATCCCGTCATTGTGGCGGACGTGGCAAAAGAATCAGCGGGGATGGAGAGGTGAAAATGGCTGTGATGTGGTGGGCGTTCCGCATGCAATGGTGGCCGGCGAGGAGAAATACAGCGATGAAAAAGATGAGAGAATGAAAAGGTCTGGGTGGTGATAAGGCGATTAATGTCCGAAAAGAAAAGCACGAGAGCCACCATTGCATCCCCCGGTCACCAACTTGGCGGAATCCACCTCGACCGATACATCTTCGAAATAACCTTCACAACAATACTGACACAATTCCATTTAATACATAATGGATAGTCGAGATAAGCAAGGATGTTTATTGACAATAACGTCATAAGATGAAATAGTGCACTTAGAAAATTGATTCTTCAGATCAATAATGTCATATTTCAGAATAATACCATCGCGAGTTAGATTAGTGTATTTGCTGAACTGTGTCATAAGTCTCAATAATGCGTTATTCATGTATAAATAATTATACTTACTTCTTTTAAGCACCGTCACATAACACAATAAGACACTTTTGAATTTGAGAACAACACCATTCTTGCGCAGCGTCAGTCGCACAACTGAAATAATACAGTATTGCTAGTAACAAAGAAACGGAACTGCCATGGCACAAGAATGACACTACTGTTCTCTGGCGGCGAAGTAATCAAAATTCAGGTGTGACGTTCTTGCAGTTGAAAGACTACAAGAAAACAGACCGAACCATGTGAATAACTCGAAAATGCTGATTTTTTATATATGACGTTGTTGTATTTAATGAGCGAAATATGGGCGAACCCAGAAATACATACAGAATGTTAGTTGGGAGAGTGGAGGGACATAGACTTGGGGAGGTCGAAACGTAGAAGGGGGGATATTAAAATAGATTTGAAGGAGGTGGGATATGATGATAGAGAGTGCATTAATCTTGCACAGGATAGGGACCGATGGCGGGCTTATGTGAGGGCGGCAATGAACCTGCAGATTCCTTAAAAGCCATTTAAAAGTTATTATTATTATTATTATTATTATTATTATTATTATTA
Organism: Periplaneta americana; assembly: GCF_040183065.1. Lineage (NCBI taxonomy): Eukaryota > Metazoa > Arthropoda > Insecta > Blattodea > Blattidae > Periplaneta > Periplaneta americana. The sequence goes on along the minus strand of NC_091132.1, from coordinate 151,263,706 downwards.
TTATTATTAATATTAATATTATTATTTAGTATTAGCAGTACTGGTGCGATGTTACCTTGGCCGTGTAGTGCATGCAATAAGAAAATGAAGTATGATGACGACTTTGGTTTAATGCGAGAACCGTCTGCTATTGCTCAGAAAAGACAGCAGATATTGGTACAAATTTGAGTACATGCATCGATCATACTCTAACAGTAGTTCCACGAACTGGTGCACTTGTCTATAATGTTTCCTGTTAGAGTGCAAATTTCCCTACTTTAGGGTTAGGTCCCATTAGGCATCCATTAGGGACTATTTTCATTGTGTGATGGACTGATGAGCCACCTGTAAACAGAGTTGCCAGATGTGGCTACTTTTCGCCATTCTGGCATGAGAGGCTCGGAGCAGGATCATCGACTTTGTGAGATGGCGAAGAGAATGTTGTGAGATTAAAGTGGGACTCCGAGCGTCATTATAATTTCTGCCTCTAGGTTCGCCTTACAGTTCTTTCACAGTCTAAAACAGGGCTGGGCACCAAGAGTTAATTCTACTCTCTCACGGGGAGCCATATCACTTCGCTTCAACCCTTTTCTTTCCCGCCGAACACCGCGCAGCGTTGATACCTGACGCATGGATATCAAGCATCCCCGTTTAGAGTTTGGATTCGCTCCCGGTGCCAAGCCCTGTCTAGTACATACGGTCACGAAGCTTCGTGTTAGGACCACCATGATGTTGCACAACGCGGAAAAGCATCCCTTTTTTCAATCCAGGGTAAATGTTGAAATTTTAAATTCTCACTGCTTGTATACTTTGTGACCTGTTAGAGTGTAAGAGAAGGCCCTATGGCCTTAACTCTGCCAGTATAAATAAAGAATTATTATTATTATTATTATTATTATTATTATTATTATTATTATTATTATTATTATTATTAAAATCTTTGTACCTATCTATAGAAAAGCGTATCATACGAAAATTCTGAAGAAACCATACCTAATATGTCACAGATCGTAGACATAATGAAATTCAATATTTACCTATCTGTATACAAGACATAGCAAATCCTGAACGAAAGAAATCTATCATGTCACTGGTCCTCGACGTTATGAAAACTCGCTATCAACAAATATACCAACAGATATCGGTATGCGAGGCACACCTTATGTCCGGATAAACCAATACTATAATGCCACTTAACCTCGACCTCAAAAAAGTTAATATATCTTTCTAAGAGTGCCAGCAAATCGATAAGCATACAGTACATTGGGGTTGAACGGGGCTGTGTACTCGGAAAATCCAGACGGCAAGGCCATAAAATGTGCAGGTAGCCCTTTGTAGTTAGTATGAGGGATTCTTTACAAGAAAGAGCTGTGCGTTCGTTGTGAGGACTATGTGCTAATTCTTCTTGTTCTTCATTTAAAACCAAATATCAGGCAAAAAAAATTGCTAAACTCACACCTATGCACATGGCAACTCGTATATAAATAAAAATACTAACCTTATGCACAGCAAACATAGCTGTCGTTATGGATACTGCATTCCCCAGTAAGTAGCCACGATCAGCCGGCCAGTAACTTAAAAATCCTCACTAATTTTCCAGCAGAAATTTGCATGTTATGTTAAAGCTAATCTACGTATAAACAGTCAGGCCTCTTTAGCTTATTCTTACAAGTGAAACATACATGCGTCGCCCTCGCCTGGATACTGTCACAGTTACGGACACACTCAAGTTCATTGCACGTCGAACTCAGGTCTTCGGGATGCGTCTCCCTCGCCTGGATAATGCCACAGTTACGGACTCATTCAAGTTCACTGCACGTCGAACCCCCGTCTTCCGGCTACGGTCCACGACACGTCGAACTCAGGTCTTCAGACTGCGGTTCTCTGCACGTCGAACCCCGGTCTTCCAGATGCTCTCGAAGGCTGGCTTCCTTGTTCGCTCGAAGACTCACTTGTAGACTGACTTCCGAAGACTGACTGACTCCACTGTCGGCACTCACAGTATTATTAAAAACCACATGTTCTGGAATCTTCGATTCGCGTGCCTTTCAGAATCTCCGAGAGAAATCTGCTTCGAGATGCTTCCTTACTTTCTCCGCTCCGCACAGTCATCGTAGTTCCCCTCCCTCTTGCTCCTTACCGGGCTAGCGTCAGGGGTTCGTGTTTCCGTTTCCCCACGCCTTCCTTCTCGCTAGACGCGCGCGCAACTTCTGACGCAACCAGAACATCCAGACGGGTGCCACATTATGATCACTTATGTTGTAGGTTCACTGCATACACATTTATTTTGTAGAACTAATATTATTTTCGGTAAAGTACTTAAAATAGCACGCCATACCCTATTTCTATGCTAATTGTGGGAAAGCATTGATATTTCAATTTCAAGTGTGATTACCATCTTAGGGAACATTAGAGTTACGCAAAATCTTACGGAAAAAATGAAGAAAATTTGTTTGGGAAGGTTATGAGAACATATACAAATTTAAACTTCTAAAATTTTTTTCTTCTTTTTTAAATTCCACTACACTCGGGAACACCTGATATCTCGTTGGACAGCGGTATCAATGTTGCCAATTTGGGAGGAAATTCTATAAATTTAGGACATTTCAGAAACTTGAAAGAGACTAAAATTTATGTTTCTAATTAGCGACCTTTTGCCTCAGGTCGGATATTTTGGGGAGAAATCATATATACTTACAGATGCAGAACGACATTAACGATTTTAGTACTACAGTCATATGGTAGTAGTATAAAAAATAAAACTTTAATACAGCCTACATTGTATATTCTAACATTATGTAACATTACATAATAATAAAAGAAAATTAATATTTGCAGTGTGTTATTACAGAGACTATAACACTCTTACTACGTCATACTACTTTTGACTAATAAAACGGTACGAAAGGACGTATTTCAACCAATCATGGCTGCTTATCGCACAATTTTATCGCGTCCCTAGCATTTGTTTCTTTGTTTGCCAACATTTGAAACTGCGCTGGTCTGGACGTCAAAAAAAATGTATATATATATATATAATTACAAACCACTCCAGTCGATGCACAGCAGTTTCAAATATGACTCGCATTGGCATTCAAGAACAAGAATTAATAAAAATCACTGATCATACCTATGCATCTTCTGAAATCCGATTTACAAATAAATGAAGAGCACCATTCGGAAATCCTGAATAAGTTGAATACACCATGTAGGCCTAAATCAACGAGTTCCACTTCTATTACGCACACGTCCAATATAACATCAATTGAACCACCAACCACATTCAAATTTGAAAATTGTACATTCAATAATTATTCCTTTTAAAATTATTCATATTTATTTTTTATGTCATCGTCGTTAATTAAAACTTTTCTAACACTTGTGTATATTAGTTAGGTTATGTTATAGCTTCTGCTATATGATATTATGGATAGTCACGTATCAGAGATTGCTTAATATTAAGATTTATTGAAAATCATCTGTCAAGTGACTTAGATTACTGGGATTCGGATAATTAAAGTGGAATGTTGCATTTTAATAAAAATTAAACTGAATCAACAAAGCCTTCTTAACTAGTAACACTGCCAACGTGTATAATAGATCGAGAACTTCTCGACGAGAAGGCATTGCTCACTACTGCCATCTAGCATGCATCTAGCGTAATATTTGTAATGTTGAGATGGTACAATAATACATTTGAAGACAGTTGTATTTTCGTAAGTCAATTAATATTTTATTGTATTGAAGTACTTCGTTACTTCTAATCTTTATATACTTTCTTCTAATCGTGTAATAGTCAATTAAATCCCACTCGAGCTTTGATTTTCTCTAGATAAATCAAAACGTCTAGTGAGATTACTGTTGATAAAAATAAAGTAACTTCCTGTCATATTGTCTTTATAAATTAAATACAGTACGTTACAATAAAATATCATTAGGCACTACTTATATTTCTGTTAGAAATTACCTCTTTATTAAACTGCATGCATTTGTGAATATATATTAACTTCAATTGTATATAGATCGGACCTTTGACTTTCTAACAATATAAATGATATCAGGAAGCACAATAAAACCAATATATATGTTCCCTTGACGTATTTCCGGTTGATCCACATTTATTCAGTACACATCCACAACCATAGGATATTCTAGCGAAGTTTTCGCAGCTTCGTTGGGGAATTAGGGTTTCTGGAGTTGAGCATACTGCAAGATGCCCGTCGGAAATTAGATAATAAGAATGATTTTTTTTTGCCCTTATATTGCGATGCGCAAGAGAATTTATGTAAAAATCTTATTCAAATCATCTATCTTATCTGCAGATTTACATAATAATCTTACAAAAGGAATAATGATAGACGTCAACATACTTCGTAAAAGGGCTAAGATTCAGTAGGCCTATAATGTGCCTATTTAATTCTCTTAATACATAAATTTACAGAGATGCGAGAACTGAGGATCACATATTATGTAATTATAAAACTCAACAACACAAACACATACAATGTTCACGTTACTGTACCCTTATTATTCTTTCAGAAATTGGATGCAATTACAGTGAAACCTGTTCAAATCGGAACCTGAATAATCCGGAATCCTGTCTATCTCGGAACAATTTATTGGTCCCAGCGAAATTCGTATGTACAGTATTATGTGTAATTTTTTCTGAATAAAACGGAAACTGTCCAACGCGGAAACGGAAACTGTCTGCTTCTGTTCAAAACGGAAATAATATTTTCGACACACTACTTTAATGTGAACTATATTTTGAAACAGTATGTGCTTTCAAGGAATGTACGAAATACGTAGGTCACTAAGACAAAAGCAAGTTTTCTTTGCAAAATTGTTGAGGGTGCCAGGATGTGTTGGCCTGGTGGTCATAAATTTTATTACCCTGTTGACTAGGCTGACGAGTCCTTTCAAAGATGTTCAGTGCTTCACTCCTGTATACTGTCGTAGCTGGTTAGAACGCAAGTGTATTGCGATTTCGTGATAAAAAAAAAAGTTGCGTAAAAATGTTGTACTATCATTAAATGATGAAGTAAAAGTTGTCGAGGAAAATTAGAAACGAAGCATATGGAAAATAATGTTGAAATTTAGCAATGGAAAACTCACGTGTAACTTAACACTTTAAAAAATAAAGGCCGTATCATGAGTGAGTGGCTTGCGGTCAATAATGGTGACATAAAAAGGAAACAGAAAACAACTGGTTACATAGAAATAATGAACTGTTGTGGGAGTGGATTATTCTTGCCCTTTCAAACATCATGCCAATTTCTTGACCTATTCTGCAAAGCAAACCATTGAACTGGCAAAGAAATTAGATAATCCAGAATTCAAGGCTTCTAATAGATGGCTCCTAGTTCAACTAAATAATGTGTTGTGATATACAGTACAGCATTATAGTATAGTGTTAGATATTAAATTTAGTGTAATTAATAAACTTTATAGTGTTTAATGAGCGAGTTACGATACAATTTATACAGGAAATGAGATTTTTATCAAGATCATTAAATAAGTGACAGGAAACTGATTTAATGTCAGTAGTGTTAAACGGAATATTTTGCAATTTCTACAATTTGCGGCATGCCATTTTGTTTTTCATTTATACAAACGATAAAATATTCCATTTCAACTTTACACCTGAATAACACGGAAACCTGTCCACAACGGAAAAAAATTAGGAACATGTCACTTCCGTCTTGCATAGGTTTCACTGTATTATACCCAATCTCACCATAATACTGTTATAAACATGTGGCGCATACTGTGCATATTGTTTTCAGACTATGAAATCACCCTGTTATGGCAATTCGTATTCGCCGAAATCCACTGCAAATGCAGTCTGCAATGCCACTTGGAAAATATTGACGTCCAGAATGCTTAGCCATGGTCTTGGAATTTATCTTCGAAGTACTACCACAGTCTAGTAGGGTATATGAGGGTATTTGTAAACAGGGGGTAATTGTAAACAAATGCTGTAAGAAATACGAAACTGTCAATATAAAAATTTTAATTCGGGGAAATATTTAAATTAACATGTTGGCTAACATACAAAGCAGTTTGGCGCCAAATAGGAGTAACTGCTTAGTTATGAACGAATGTTTTGTAAGAGTCGACAAAAAAGTTGAGAAAGAATTTTGCTTCACCATCATTTTTGGCATTGTAAGTAAACGTACAATGCTATTTTTTAAGAATATTTGTTTTTATTAGTAATGTATAGTAGTTAACATTTATTACATTGGTTTTGAGATCTCCCATAACTTCAGTTCATTAAATTATGGTGTGTTTACATTTGCCCCATACTTTTAATTGCTTAGGAGTAATTTTAAACATGTTTTACTATGGCTACATTTCGTACTTTTCAGTAATCAAAGAGACCTCTACCCAACTACACTGCAGAGGATTTAGAGAGGGTTGTCAGCGATGTGAAAAATAGTAACTAGAGTTATCGTGAAGCTCAGGGCAGGTACTGAGTTCCTATATCCGTCATATATCACAGGTTAAAGGGACGAAATGTACCAATGACCAAAATTGGAGTTGGAACGAGTACAGCTCTTTCTTCTGAAACAGAACAAAAAATGCTCAGTGTCTGATAGCCCGCACGAAAATTGGTGTTTACAATTACCCCCTCTGAAAGGGGTAAATGTAGACAAGTGAGTAAATGGATCAATGTAAACTAGCAATTAAAAGATGAGAAAACGTCAACCTTATTATTTTAAACCCATTTTCAGGGAAAAGATATATCTAAAAATAACACAATGTTCCTTTATCATGCTTACCATTACTGAAGGTTGTGTAATGTTGAAATATATTTGAAATCAGTGAAAAATGTTTACAATTACCCCAGTCTACCCTAGACACAGTCACGAAGCTCAATACGTAGTAAATATGCAGAAATGTTATGTTTTATTTAACGACGCTCGCAACTGCAGAGGTTATATCAGCGTCGCCGGATGTGCCGGAATTTTGTCCCGCAGGAGTTATTTTACATGCCAGTAAATCTACTGACATGAGCCTGTCGCATTTAAGCACACTTAAATGCCATCGACCTGACCCGGGATCGAACCCGCAACCTTGGGCATAGAAAGCCAGCGCTATACCAACGTGCCAACCAGGTCGACTATAAATATGCATCCATGAATAGTTGCTAACCATTAGGATCGCTACTATCACCTCATCACAGATAATGCGAAATAGTACCTGCACAGTCTTTTGTTCCTAGTACCCTCACAATTGAAACTTCGTAACTGTATATACTAGAATGTGGTACTACTGTCTACTTCCTGACTGAAGCTAAACAAACAGGAGATACTGCTGCAGAAGTATAACAACAATTGTCACACAGTTATCTAAACAGATGAAAACATTTCACCACTGAAGAGTTCCAGCAGGGAGGATGTTAAGATTTATGAGTCGCGTTCTCAGGAAGCTCCTGAGAGAGCTGGAAAAAATGAAAAGGATCACCACCTTACTTCAACGATGGTTTGGAGAGATTTCAGTTACACTGGTCCAACTCAGCTGCACATTTGGGAAAAATGTGTTAATAGCAAGAGTAAAAGTGTACCAAGAAACTCTGTTAGAGCCCCTCTTGAAAAATATCAGTTGTAGCATACCTAGAAATGAACTGTGGCTTCACACCAAATTTTCTGCACCATCATTCAAGGCTAAAGTCTACGCGAATGTAGCTGGGGCTCAGTGTTGCTAATTGCATACAAACTCGTGAAGAGTCTTGTGAGATGGCATCACCGATCTCAAAACATTGCACTTGAATATGTGTCCAGTGCTTGAGGACATAGTCTCCAATTAAAGGCAGTTCAATGTGAGAGAGTGAAATTATGTTTGGAGGGGGCACTGATAGAATATTTCCAATTGAAAACATCTGTACTATAAGAGTTGACAGGTCGAACGTTTTCAAGCGTGTTCGTTAATAAGGAGGAAATTTGGATAAATGACTGATGTATTGTGTGTGAATTATGTGTGCTATTAAATATTAAAACAAATTTCAAATCTTCAAAGCAATTTTTTACCAACAGTAATCTTACTAGAGGTTTAGATTCATCTAGAGAAAATCAAAACTAGACTAGAATTTTATTGACTGTTACACGATTAGAAGAATGGAATCAGTGATTTGAAAAGGGGAACAAGTCCACAATTTTGCGAAAATGAGTTGAGATATACATTTTCTCTCTTAGTCTTTCAGCTTCTTTTGGTGTAAAGGAGAAAGTTGTCATGCATAAACTGTGCTTGTAGTAGCAGTTAAAAAACTCATTGATTTGATAAGGGAAATAAGTCCTGAAGTAGTAACTGTTTTCAAATAATAGATGTTTTATTTTTGTTTATAAGATTCATTTACTTGATTAACAGAGTATATTGGTGATACTGTAATATACCTTATTTTGATAACTGCCAGTAGTAAATATTACAACATTATTAGTTATTTTTGTGCTACTTATAATGGATGGTTTTGAAGGTGAATCTTCATGAAAGAATCAGAGAAAAGGAGTTCGAAATACTGAGGATTATGCTCATGCGAAGAGAAAAGGGTCTCGTTTAGCTGGGGAGGAGTATGTTACTAGAAAGGGCAAGGTTATGAACGCCAAGAAACTGGGACCTGATTGTAGTTGCCAGTAGAAGTTCAGCCGAGCTCGACGTCTCAACGAGCATTCTTCTCCGTTATTACCAGATAGCGTACACTCTTCTCAAATGGTACTGACAGCGCCCTCTTTTCCTTTCATTTGTTCTCTTGTAAATCCTTATTGGCCGGTTAGTTTCTGACTTTATTGAATATTCGAGAGAGAGAGAGAGAGAGAGAGAAGGCGAGTTTTCCTGTTTACGGTTAAAGTGCGGAACGACACTCGGGAACTTGTTGTCGCGTTGAGAGGTTGTCTTGGGAACTCGTTGCCGTCGGGAAAGGTTGTATTGAGAATGTAAAATCATCTAGTCAAGTTAACTTAGGAACGTATTCATTGCACAGTTAAGATATTTTGGCAACTTGTCGGCTGGAGAGGTTAATTTGGGAATTTGTCGTTACGTACAAGGTTTACTTACGATGCTGTTTGTACAAAGTGCTCGACTCAGATATTTTGTATCACGTAGTTAGGTTGGCTTAGGCATCTGGTTGGTTTATATCTGTGTCGTTCATACGTTTTATGTACTATTGATTGTTGGATAATTTGGTACATTTTGGTATGATAGTTTTCTCTAGTTTACGCGGAAAACTGCGTGTAGAATTCTTATGTTAAATTGAGATTTTCATTGTAACTTTTGCGTAAATATCATGAATGCGGGGCTGTTCGATATCGTGATAAAGTATCTAATGCGCCGGAGGTCAAATTGGTTGATTCTTAACTAATAGTGATATTGAGTTCCAGATTTATTATTTACGCGGGGTTTGACTTATTGTCGTCTTCCCTTTATACATGTCTCTCTCTCGCTCTCTCTGCGATAATTTATTCTTGTTTAATAGTACAGAGATTTTTATAGTAAATGAAAACTGTACTCAAATGTCAAGTATATATGGTTTCATATAGATTAAATGTGTGTGACGGCTCTAGCATGGAATACTTTTGTAAGTTATGATATTAATAACTGTGGAGGTCATTACTCAAGCCAAGTCATAACTATGAGAGATTAATGGGATCTTTACGATCGTATCAAGTTTTGGACATTTATGTACTATATTCATTTTGATTACTTCATTATATTATTCTATTTAATCTCATTAACTTATGTATTTAATCCATCAACTCATTCGTGTATATATATATAGTTTGTTAATTATATTCATTGTTATAAATTCACATTGTCTTATTTCGAAAGTCTTCCACTGCACTCACCCCGAAAACCCAATGCATATTATCCAACATCTGGCGAGGAACACCCTTGTTTCCGAATGGTCGTATGTATATATATATATATATATATATATATATATATATATATATATATATATATATATAAATTACTTTCAAAGTGCAGAAATACATTCCCTGATTTTGATAAAATAGCTACTTTATCACAGAGACTTAGTGGATCTACAAAAAAATGAATAAGATGCCTTTCTAATGGGACTAATAGAGAGTAAACCAGTACAGAGAAGAAGACCACGCGAAGAAGACAGTACACAGACAAGATCATCATTCATCTTTCATGTGCTATTAGGTTCTAGAAGAGTTCGTGTTTGTGAACAAGCATTTCTGAACTTGTATGCTCTCTCTGGGAAATCGGTCTACTGCTTAATGTCTCTTATACTTCAAGGAAAGACTCTTCTGGATAATCGTGGGAAGCATGTAAATTGTGACAATGCAGTACCTAAACAGCAATTCGTAAAATAGATCAACACATCAGGGCATTTCTTAGACACCAACCGCATTACTCAAACAAACCTCGAACATACCTAGATCCCCAGCTTAATGTTAAAAACATGTATCAGCTCTTCTGTGCAGAGAACAGAGATTTAGCTAACAGTGTGAAGTATGAGTACTATCTGAAGTATTACAATGAAAACTTCAGTGGCGGTTGGTAACTTGAAATATAGGGGGTTGCATATTGTCGGTGACAGTACTTTTATACTCTTTAGCTGATGCAGTATTCTGCATAATCAGATTAAGCTGACGCATAATAATGAACATAAGCTGTGTCTGTGTAAGTTTGCTAGACCAATGCTTGAGCACCACATAATGAGCCACTCATGACTGAAGCACCATCATAATATGTGTGAGCGATCAGTTTCTTGGGACAAGTTCCTAAATGACGATGAAGCTCATGTGTTATGCTTTTAGCCAAAGATGTTGCATCATGGCCAGTAGGAACAATGAAGTCCCAGAATCTTTCAACAGGTTTGTTGTTGTGGATATGTCTGTAAATAACCACCATCTGAAATTTGTTGGAGACATCACTTGTTTCATCTGCAGTAACAGCTAGAAAGTCCACAGTTTTTATCTGCCGTGAAATCTATTCATGACAGACTTCTAGCATAAGCGCCAAAAGCTCGTTTTGAATGATTTTTGACGTCCCCTTGAAAACTGTTGAATCTTCTAGGTGGGTCTTTAGAGCGTTGTCTAGCTCAGCCTGAAATTTATGAGACCACGAAATATGCCTAGATTAGAAGACGAAACCATCGTGACTTCTCAGTGCTAATTCAAAGGAGTCACAGAATCTAATACAATTAATGATGATATTTATCACGTTCAATGTTTCTTCTATAGGCACCGTCCAACTGAGCAACAATATTTACAGTTCCCTTGAAGGCTAAACTAAGGACATTTTTTATGTGGGTTGACTATGCCTCGTGTTTCTTAATCCTTTCATTTAGAAGATGCACATCAATCATTCCTGTTTTAGTCCACATTTATTCGCCATCAAATAACATACACGGAAAACAAAATAGAGCATTCTTGACATTGCAGATGCACAACCAATCATGTTTTTCGAACATATTAGCATTGAAAATTCTGTTAAAAAGTCCTACCCTTCGTAGAAATTATTTGCGAAAGCTTAATAGCAGGTTGGTCTACCAAGCCTTTTTATTTATATTTTCGCCTCTAATGACCTAGATGAAAATGACTGTGATTGTAAACTATTAATGGAATTCATTTTTGTACACTATTAATTACTTGGACCCGGTTGTAGAAACACCGATCAAAATATGATTGGCAATCAAGGAGGGTTTGATTGGCCATCAGTTCTATTTCTGTTACAGAAAGAACAATCAGTGTTTGATCGGAGATCAGTCTTCCATCAGATTTGATCAACAGATTTTTGCTGGTTAAGTCACTGATCATCGATCAAGTAGCCTATTTATGCTCTTCTGTTTATAATGCAGTTACTGTAATTATATAGTAAATAGTTATAGCGTAACAATATTGTTTTCGACATAATGGATTCTTCTGATGAAGAAATTTTAGAATGGAAAAAAAATATTATTAAGAAGGCGTTCCCGTGATAGACATGAATTGTCTTTATGTATAATGACAGCGAATTTGAGCAAATATTTAGGTTAAGTAAGGATTCGTGTATTTTGTTTCTTTAAAAAATTGAAACAAATATATGCAGACAGACAAATCGAAACCTTCCACTTTCTCCTATGAACCAAGTTCTAATAATGCTGAGATTTTATGCTGTTGGAATTTTTCAGGCGGTCTTGGGTTATCTTGTTAGGGTCCACAAATCAACTATTTGCCGAGTAGTTAGGAATGTTACGTATGAAGTTGCTTTGTTATGGCAGGGTCTCATAAATCCCCAAACTTCAAACAGGGAACGATTTGAAATCCAGAGAGAATTTTCAACCATGTCAGGATTTCCAAGAGTAGCCTAATATTGGTTGTATAGACTGCTCACATCCCCATCCAATCACCTTGTTGAAATGATACCGAACTTTATCGAAATAGAAAAGGTGAATATACAGGCAATATGTAATCTACACCATCATTGAAATTCTGGAATGTTGTAGCCCGTTGGCAGGATTCTACACATGACAACACAGCTCCATTTGTAAACAGAGAGATGGGAAATGGAATTATTTTAGGTTATGGTGGCTAAGCATATTCCAATTTCTTGTCTACTCCCCCAGCAAATCCCACAACAGAAGCCCCCTCACGTTTTTTTTTTTTTTTTCGCTATATTGTAGTCTATATACAAATAGAACCCGCCTGTTTCCTTTCTACAAAAAGCAACAACACAGCAAAACATTCACTTGAACATTCACTTGTTTTCCTAGTCACCGCCCACTTGATGCATTCGTTTCGCGACTTTTAAAGAGCAACCGGAAGTGACGTAGAACCTGTGCAAAGATCAAAGTCGCCATGGATGATCAGTGCGACATTTGTAGGAAGACTGTCAACAACAAAGATAACGCAACACAATGCGAAAACTGCAAGAGAGTGCAGCGGGCTCACGAGAGGCGAGTTCGACATAGTGAAGAGAAGAAATTGCAAACTCACATGGTTATGTTCAGATTGCAAACCGAAAGTACTGAAGACAGCCGAAATAGAAAACAAGATTATAGGAAAACTAAAAGCCCAAATGGAAGCGTTCATGGACGACATCGGCATAGAAAAAATGCTGAGAGGAAATAAAAACAAATATTCGCCAAGAACTACAACAGCACCTACAAAGACCATCAGTAATAAAACAAAAAGCCCCCAACCCACCAACTAAACAAGGAAACGAAGGAGTCTCAGAAGACACCTCTCAGAACGAAACAACCGAACCAGTAGATGAGAGGAAAGAAGAAAGAATAGAAGTAGAGGACGAACACTCAAGTTCCGAGATCCAAGGAAATGAGGAATCACCAGAAGAAGAGCGAGGCACTTGGGTAGAGGTGGCGAAGAGGAAGAAACCCAGGGAAAACACTGGCACTAGGGATCCAGAAAATATACCCATAAGAGCGGCGGATAAAACAGCATGGCTATACGTGGGACGCCTGCACCAATCCGTCGAGAAAGAAGGCCTAATCAAATATCTAGAAGAAAATGGAATAAGTGGAGCAACAGAATGCGAAGAACTAAGAGTAAAAGGAATAAACAAAGCATTCAGAGTTGGCATCCCGTTCGAACTAAAAGACCTAGCGGAACAACCGGAATTCTGGCCAAGAGGAGTCGTCGTAAGACAATATATTTTTCGGAGGCAGGGCAGACAAGGCATACGATTATAATGTCACGAGCAACTCTTAAAGACGGCTACATGGAACACAGAAGGCCTAATAAACGCTTTGGACATGATACCAGAGGATAACCTCGCAAAGTTCGACGTGATAGTACTCACCGAAACGTTTCTGAGAAAGGAATGGAATGCCAAAGGCTTCTATACGGTTAACGCGCTTGCCACTCAAGGCCAGAGAGGCAGACCAGTGAGTGGCATCACCTGCCTCATCAAACCAGAATTAGCCCCATTTAAAATTGAACGGAAATCACCTGAAATGCTAATAATTAGAACCAGGCTGTGCACTATTATAGGCGTGTACTTATATCCGAACTACAAAGAAGAGGAGATCATAGACATCATAAGTGGCGGACTAGCGCAATCGCAACAGCAGGAGCTAGTGATAATAGCAGGAGATATGAACTGCAGGATTGATGTACGCAACCATAAAGCTGAAACTGTCCTACAATTCCTCGAAGAAGAAGGATTAACCTTAATAAATAAAGCGTCCGAGAAAACCTATGTGTGCCATAATGGGAGCAGCACAATTGACCTTGTGCTGACGAACATGAAGGGCGTCAGGAAGGTGGCACAAGAAGTGATCAAAATAGCAGCAAGAAAACACATGCCTGTCGCAACGACATTTACACTTCAGAAGGAAAGCCCGACCTGCCCCCGGAACCCGAAGATCTCAAGGAAATTAGATACGCAGAGGATAGAACAGTCCCACACCCAAATCAAAGAAGCAGAACAGGAGATACAGACTGGACACATTGACAGAGCAGTAAACAAACTGGAACACATTATTACAAACGCCACAAGAATCACGAAGCCCAATGAAAGGAAGGCAAAACCCTGGTTCAACAGGAACTGCTACCAGGCTAGACAGCTAGCCCTCCAAAAGCTCCACAACGCCTTAACCTCGCGATCAGAAAAGACTCTCAAAGAATACGCAAATGAAAGAAGAAAATACAAAACACTCATAAGAGAATCCAAGAGGGAGTACTATGAAGAAAAAGCCAGAGAGATTATAGAGGAGTCAGAAAACGACCCATTTAGAGTCCTGAAGCAAAGAAAACCGACGTTCCCGAGGGATATCCCCATGGACACATGGGTACAGCACTTCACCGAAATTCTGCAATCAAAAGACACCAGGCCGCACAAGGAAACGGCAAAGAAAGAAGAAGACTCTTTCCTCGAGCCATTCACACAGGATGAAGTCCTGAGACTGGTCATGGGATCAAAAGACAAAAAGGCCAGTGGGCCGGACAATATCTTCAACGAGCATTTAAAGAGCGCAGCCCCAATGCTCATAAAAGCCTGGACGGACCTCTTCAATGAATGCTTGTTGAGAGGGAGTATTCCAGAGCGTTGGAGAACATCGAGGATTAAAACGCTATATAAGGGGAAAGGCAACGCTAGTGACCCTCATACATACAGAGGCATCGCTCTGGAATGCACACTCCTGATAATACTGACGAAACTCGTCGCAGAAAGAATAACAGCACTAGTAGACCATCATATACCAGTAGAACAATTTGGCTTCAGAAAGAACCGCTCCACAATACAAGCCGTGGAATGCCTCCAAGAAAATATAAAAGAAGCGCTCCACCACCCGAAGGGGAAACTCTACACGGTGTTTGTGGACTACACAAAAGCGTTCGACACAATCAATAGAACAAAACTCATAGCCAAACTAGAGAACCTGATAGGAAGGAGAAACCCCATAGCCAGACTGATAAGGGACATCTTGATGGAGAATAGTATTCGGATCGACGACACAATTACAGTGTCAACACCGATAGACCAGACAACAGGAGTTCTTCAAGGGGATCCGCTCAGTCCCCTGTTGTTCAACATAGCGACACACGACGTAGTAGAGGCAACGAAAGCAGAAGGACTGACGACTTATCTGTATGCAGATGATATGGTCATGGCATCCACATCACGAAATACGCTGCAAGGAGCACTCGACAGATTGGTAGAATGGGCCAGAGGAAATGACCTCACTTTAAACAGGACAAAAACAGTGGCGATGACGTTCAAAAGAGGGGGAAAACAAGCGGCAGCAGCCGTGCTGTACCTGGAGGGCGAGCCACTGACCAACGTAAAGACTTTTAAATACCTGGGGATAACCCTGCAACAAAATGGATCGACATACACAGCCCACATCAAAGACAGAGTGGCAGGGGCAATGATCGCCATGAATGACATTCAGTACCTAACCAGGATCTCGTTGGAAACGGCGATGAAAATCTTCACGGTTAAAATAGTGCCTATCATCACATATGGCCTCGAAATCGTCTGGCAATACCTCACTAAAAGTAACCTGAAGGACCTCGAGAAAGTGAAAGCGACATATCTGAAACGGGTACTTGGCCTGTCCAGATTTGCACCATCCAGAATCGTCTATGAGCTAACCACAGAACCTATGTTACTAGAAGACCTACGGCTGCAATTCCTACTGCCATCAACATCAGCATACGAGAGCACCGTCCTCGAACACCAACGTAAGAAAGCAGAAATATGGGAGGAATTCTACGTCACGGACGCCATGGCCAGAGAGGACTGGAAGGAGGCCAACTACCTACAGAGACACCTGGTGACTAGATTCGCGACCCATGGCTTCCACTTCAAAATATGCCGCAACACCAGCTTTCACGACCCGAACGAAGAGTGCATGTGTTTACTTTGTGACGAACTATGTGGAAGATACCATGTGATGGAGTGTAAAAACCGATTAGTTTCACTGACCAAGTTCTGCAGCAGCGAAAGCTAAAATAATATATTATCCTGCACATTGTGCGCACTTCCGTTATTATTAAAGAGCATCAAATTGGCTGTGGTTGCTAACTAGCGCTGCTGTCAAATGTATTTCTTTCTCAAATCAGCAATTAGTAAATTGAGACAAGTTGATTGGAGATTCACGTTTGTGCAACGCAATGAACAATCAAATATATCAGACATCAACTGACTGGCGATCAGGGACTGATTTGATTTGCGTTTCTGCAACTGGGCCTTACTCTCTTATAATTAACATTTTCAACAAGACAACAAAAACTCACACAACACCTGAAGCATAAAACGCGGTATAACGTACTAATACAGCAATATGATCAAGAAGGCAGTGATTTCAAGGCGCGAAGCCTTGCGTCAAACGACGTGTGTATACACGTCATAAACTGTCTGCTAGTGAAGGCCACGCCTCCAGAGTTTCTCCCCGCAACTGCCACTCTAGCCACAGTATAGAGAACATACAGTAGGGACATATAAGCTGTTTCGTGGGAACAAATTCTGAGTGCGCATGTCACAAAACCGGGTGTATTATCTGAAACCTCCACCAGATAGATCTGCATGTACGACAGTGCTGGCATAATTTAATATTAACTGAAAACATTACATTACTCATCTTTTAACAATTTGAAAGACATAAGGCAAAGGAATGGCAATATAACCATAATAATAATTACTTCCGTATGCAATCATCATGAAAATATTCACTAATTGACGCTAAAGTTCAAGTCACTGTTTGAGGCTTATGTTGGTAGAATTGATCCAAGTACAACGTAGTACATCATGGCGTCCGTTGCGGTGAAGTGCGAACATGAACGTCAACAATAAGTATTTTGACTTCCTAGCGACATAATATTAATGATAGATAATGATAATGGCTAAGAGCACAAAGATTGTATGTACAAAAAGAATGTAAAAAAAGTGTGTGTTATTGGTACTGCCTGATTTGTCTTGGTGTAACTTACTCTTCATCGCAAACTGAAACCGTTAAATTCGGAGTTGCGCTTGGGCGTGGGTTCGATCCTCACTTGGACTGATTACCTTGTTGGGTTTTTTCTGAGGTTTCTGTACTGCAACGCGAATTCAGGTAATAAATGGCGAATTCTTGTCTTCGTCTTGTCAAATGCCACCTCGCTATCACCAATCCCATCGATGCTAAAAAAAACCTAGTAGTTGAAACAGCGTCGTTAAATAACTTCAAAAACACTCTTCATAAAAACTACAGAGCATTGTGACAAGATAAAACCCATTTCGCCACTTCACAACATTTGTTTTTCATTGACATACAACCTTTGTATTCTTACTCACTGCTGTCTAATAATGAAACGAAATTAACCTAAGCTACATTATTTCCCGATTATCTCTGATCACAGGTATTAAGTGGCAGCAATCTCAAAGAAAATGGATACTCAGAAAACAACAACACGAGGTGGTATTTGCGCTGTGAAATTTTGTTGCAATAATAAAAGGAACCTAAGTCAAAATATAAGCTTATTTCGTTTTCCAAAAGACAGAGATAGGTAAGTTCAATTAGATGATCACATATCTTAAAAAAATTACGAACTTCTTCACTCAAAAAAAAAAAAAATTCTGATACATACTCAATTTAATTTCAGATGTAAAATATGGGTTCAAGCATGTGGCTGTGAACACTTATTCCGGATTATGAGGGATCTTAATGGCTCAATGTATAGGGTATGCAGTTTACATTTTCCACAAGAAATGATTACAAAAAAAGCACTTCCAAAGTATCCCGATTAACTGCAGATGCTGTTCCAGTGCTAAACATACCTGAATTTCGAAATAATTCAGTACAACATGCACGTTCAGGTTAGTATTAATTTTTGGCAATTGTGAAAGTTTTAACAAAGATGCCAGTGAAAACAATTCCATTTCTGTGAGTTAACCTAAATAACAATTAATTAATTTCTTATTTCTAGATGGAGGACCGCATACTGGCCCATTCCACATTGTACCAGAATTTCAAGAGAGTGCAGTACAACCTACACGTTCTGGTTAGTATAAATTTTTGGCAATTGTGAAAGTTTTAACAAAGATGCCAGTGAAAACAATTCCATTTCTGTGAGTTAACCTAAATAACAATTAATTCATCTCTTATTTCTAGATGGAGGACCGCATACTGGCCCATTCCACATTGTACCAGAATTTCAAGAGAGTGCAGTACAACCTACACGTTCTGGTTAGTATAAATTTTTGGCAATTGTGAAAGTTTTTACAAAGATGCCGGTGAAAACAATTCCATTTCTGTGAGTTAACCTAAATAACAATTAATTCATCTCTTATTTCTAGATGGAGGACCGCATACTGCCCCATTCCGCATTGTACCAGAATTTCAAGAGAGTGCAGTACAACCTACACGTTCTGGTCAGTATATATATTTGGCAATTGTGAAAGTTTTAACAAAGATGCCAGTGAAAACAATTCCATTTCTGTGAGTTAACCTAACTTACTTACTTACTTACAAATGGCTTTTAAGGAACCCGAAGGTTCATTGCCGCCCTCACATAAGCCCGCCAGCGGTCCCTATCCTGTGCAAGATTAATCCAGTCTCTATCATCATACCCCACCTCCCTCAAATCCATTTTAATATTATCCTCCCATCTACGTCTCGGCCTCCCTAAAGGTCTTTTTCCCTCCGGTCTCCCAACTAACACTCTATATGCATTTCTGGATTCGCCCATACGTGCTACATGCCCTGCCCATCTCAAACGTCTGGATTTCAAGTTCCTAATTATGTCAGGTGAAGAATACAATGCGTGCAGTTCTGTGTTGTGTAACTTTCTCCATTCTCCTGTAACTTCATCCCGCTTAGCCCCAAATATTTTCCTAAGCACCTTATTCTCAAACACCCTTAACCTATGTTCCTCTCTCAGAGTGAGAGTCCAAGTTTCACAGCCATATAGAACAACCGGTAATATAACTGTTTTATAAATTCTAACTTTCAGATTTTTGGACAGCAGACTGGATGATAAGAGCTTCTCAACCGAATAATAACAGGCATTTCCCATATTTATTCTGCGTTTAATTTCCTCCAGAGTGTCATTTACATTTGTTACTGTTGCTCCAAGATATTTGAATTTTTCCACCTCTTCGAAGGATAAATCTCCAATATTTATATTTCCATTTCGTACAATATTCCCGTCACGAGACATAATCATATACTTTGTCTTTTCGGGATTTACTTCCAAACCGATCGCTTTACTTGCTTCAAGTAAAATTTCCGTGTTTTCCCTAACCGTTTGTGTATTTTCTCCTAACATATTCACGTCATCTGCATAGACAAGAAGCTGATGTAGCCCGTTCAATTCCAAACCCTGCCTGTTATCCTGAACTTTCCTAATGGCATATTCTAAAGCGAAGTTAAAAAGTAAAGGTGATAGTGCATCTCCCTGCTTTAGCCCGCAGTGAATTGGAAAAGGATCAGATAGAAACTGACCTATACGGACTCTGCTGTATGTTTCACTGAGACACATTTTAATTAATCGAACTAGTTTCTTGGGAATACCAAATTCAATAAGAATATCATATAATACTTCCCTCTTAACCGAGTCATATGCCTTTTTGAAATCTATGAATAACTGATGTACTGTACCCTTATACTCCCATTTTTTCTCCATTATCTGCCGAATACAAAAAATCTGATCAATAGTCAATCTATTACGCCGAAAACCGCACTGATGATCCCCAATAATTTCATCTACGTACGGAGTTAATCTCCTCAAAAGAATATTGGACAAAATTTTGTACGACGTCAACAAAAGTGATATTCCTCGAAAGTTACCACAGTTCGTTTTGTCCCCCTTTTTAAAAATAGGTACAATTATGGACTCCTTCCATTGTTCTGGTACAATTTCCTTTTCCCAAATAGCAAGTACAAGTTTATAAATTTCGCTATATAATGCACTTCCACCCTCTTGTATTAATTCTGCTGGAATTTGATCGATACCTGGAGACTTGTACTTTTTCAGATTTTCTATCGCAATTTCGACTTCTGAAATTGTGGGTTCGGGTATAAATGGCTCAGCAGTTTGTATTTGAATTTCGTCCCGATCATTTCTATTTGGCCTATGTACATTTAGTAGTTGCGCAAAATAGTTTTTCCATCTGTTTAGGATTGATGAAGAGTCTGCAAGCAAGTCACCATTCTCATCCTTGATCACGTTTACCCTTGACTGATATCCGTTCTTAAATTCCTTTATACCCTTATATAAATCTCGAATGTTTTTATTCTTACTATTTGTTTCTACCTCATTCAGTTTTTCCTTCAAGTAACCTCTCTTTTTATTCCTAAGTGTACGACTTGCTTCCCGTCTTTCATTGAAATAATTATCTCTATTCTCCTCAACTGGATCCTGTAAGAATTTCAATTTTGCCTGTTTCCTTCTTTCTACTACCATGCAACAATCTTCATCAAACCACGGTTTCTTTTTCTTAGTTTCATAATAACCTATGCTCTGCTCAGCTGCAATTTTGATACTATCTCTGATATTTTCCCACATGCTATTAACATCTAATTCTTTCTCAACTTCGTCGGAACTTTCTAAAGTGGCAAACCTATTCGAAATTTCGACCTGATCATTTTGCTCAGCTTCCTCGTCCTTTAATTTCAAAATATTGAATTTAGTAATATTAACTTGTTGCTCTACTCGCTTGGCTACTGATAATCTTTCTCTTAATTCTCCAATCACCAAATAATGGTCAGAATTACAGTCTGCACCTCTGAAAGTTCGAATATCTACTATACTAGTATGTCTCCGTTTATCTATCAAGACGTGATCTATTTGGTTGTGTGTCAATCCATCTGGAGAAGTCCAAGTATATTTATGTATATGTATATATATGTATATCCTTATGGGGGAATGTTGTACTTGTGAGTTAACCTAAATAACAATTAATTCATCTCTTATTTCTAGATGGAGGACCGCATACTGGCCCATTCCACATTGTACCAGAATTTCAAGAGAGTGCAGTACAACCTACACATTCTGGTTAGTATAAATTTCTGGCAATTGTGAAAGTTTTTACAAAGATGCCGGTGAAAACAATTACATTTCTGTGAGTTAACCTAAATAACAATTAATTCATCTCTTATTTCTAGATGGAGGACCGCATACTGCCCCATTCCGCATTGTACCAGAATTTCAAGAGAGTGCAGTACAACCTACACGTTCTGGTCAGTATATATTTTTGGCAATTGTGAAAGTTTTAACAAAGATGCCAGTGAAAACAATTCCATTTCTGTGAGTTAACCTAAATAACAATTAATTCATCTCTTATTTCTAGATGGAGGACCGCATACTGCCCATTCCGCATTGTACCAGAATTTCAAGAGAGTGCAGTACAACCTACACGTTCTGGTCAGTATATATTTTTGGCAATTGTGAAAGTTTTTACAAAGATGCCGGTGAAAACAATTCCATTTCTGTGAGTTAACCTAAATAACAATTAATTCATCTCTTATTTCTAGATGGAGGACCGCATACTGCCCCATTCCGCATTGTACCAGAATTTCAAGAGAGTGCAGTACAACCTACACGTTCTGGTCAGTATATATTTTTGGCAATTGTGAAAGTTTTAACAAAGATGCCAGTGAAAACAATTCCATTTCTGTGAGTTAACCTAAATAACAATTAATTCATTTATTTCTAGATGGAGGACCGCATACTGGCCCATTCCACATTGTACCAGAATTTCAAGAGAGTGCAGTACAACCTACACATTCTGGTTAGTATATATTTTTGGCAATTGTGAAAGTTTTTACAAAGATGCCGGTGAAAACAATTCCATTTCTGTGAGTTAACCTAAATAACAATTAATTCATCTCTTATTTCTAGATGGAGGACCGCATACTGCCCCATTCCGCATTGTACCAGAATTTCAAGAGAGTGCAGTACAACCAACACGTTCTGGTCAGTATATATTTTTGGCAATTGTGAAAGTTTTTACAAAGATGCCGGTGAAAACAATTCCATTTCTGTGAGTTAACCTAAATAACAATTAATTCATCTCTTATTTCTAGATGGAGGACTGCATACTGGCCCATTCCGCATTGTACCAGAATTTCAAGAGAGTGCAGTACAACCTACATGTTCCGGTTAGTATAAATTTTTGGCAATTGTGAAAGTTTTTACAAACTTGTCGGTGAAAACAATTCCATTTCTGTGAGTTAACCTAAATAACAATTCATCTCTTATTTCTAGATGTAGATCTACCTGGACCTTCGAATGTATACAACAAAGGGAGTATATCTGAAGAATGTTCATTATCAGTGACAAATGTAAACACACAAACACCAACTGTGCTCAGTTCCAATACCCCTAGAAAGCGAAAACTAAAACGTAGCATCTGTACTTTAAAGAGAAAAAATAGGAAAATGGAAAAACAAATTGAAACCAATAACGAGAAATCTGTATTGTCAGATGTTACATGTGAAGACTTTAAAGTGTTATGCGAGAAATTCCTCCCTAAAAAATGTATTGATTTTGTTAAACAGCAGGCCGATCTTCCTAACAAGACACCCCATCAAAGAAAATACTCCGAAGAATTTTTGAACACTTGTTTGAAAATATATTTTATGGGTCCTAAAGCTTACAGAGGTATGTCCAAAATATTTACATTGCCAACGAAAAGAACCTTGAACAGGATCACAGAAAGTATAGATTTTAAAGCTGGCTTAAACAATTTCATCTTTGAAGCTCTCAAAGAAAAGATTCTTACATTTTGTGACGCTGATAGAAATTGTTGCCTTTGTTTAGATGAAATGTCCATAAAATCTAATTTGTTTTATTGCATAGGGAAAGATGAGGTGGTGGGATTTGAAGATTTGGGGGAAGGAAAAAGTTTTAGGCCAGCTTTAAATGTTTTGGTGTTCATGCTGAAAGGTATATATTACAACTGGCATCAGCCTCTTGCCTATTTCTTTGTTCATAATACATGTTCAGCCTCAAAACTGAAAGATTTGCTGTACACGGTTATTTCAAAAGTGAATGCTATTGGTTTGAAAGTTAGAATAGTTATTAGTGACATGGGAGCCTCAAACATTAAGCTAGCTAATACCTTATTCAAGGATGAACCAGTATTTCTAGTTCAGAATGAAGAAATAATTTATATGTTTGACACTCCACATCTTAAGAAGGCGACAAGAAATAATCTTCTAACCAACACTTTTCACTTCAGAGGGGAGACGACCGCTTGGCAATATATTGTGGAATTTTTTAACAAAGACCAAGCATTGCCAAACAGATTGGCTCCTAAATTAACGGATTCACATATGCATCCCACAAATCCAGAAAAAATGAAAGTGAAATTAGCAGTTCAGGTTTTAAGTTCGACAGTTGTAGCTGCAATGTCGATGAAAATTTCTCTTAGAGGTAGTGTTACAGAAGATTATAAATATGGTGATAAAAAAACAAATCATTCACTGTCACAAAACACCTTAACAGGATTAGCAAGCAAAGCAGTATTATGAGAGAATCAGTACATGTATCAAAACCTAAAAGAGATTTAACTGAAATGTATAATAAAATTATTATTAGTATTTATCTTGTATGTAGAGAAGTTTCCATGGTGTGTTTTCTGGCCTGTATGCAATATTACATTATAATTTTTGAAAGAAGATGCAGTCTTGTGTGTATTTATATTTTCATATGTTAGCGCGATGTATTTTTTTGTGTTCTTGTGTGGTGTTTGTTTCTTGTGGTCATAGTATTAATAGTGGTAATGTTTCGTCTTTTTTTTTATGATGTAGTCTGTTATGTTGAAGTGTATCCATTCTCTTATGCTGTGTATTTGATAATGTAAATTTCCTCATTGTTGGGTCATTTGTATGTTGATTAATTTGTATACCATGGACCAAAATGCTGCACGTTTGTGTTCTATTGGATAATTAGATGTGTTGTGGATTCCCTATAAAACTGTCAGCACTTGTTTAATGAAGTATTTCATTTCAATGATGAACATTGAAACTGTCGTATGTATTTTGGTATTAGTACTGTAATTGTGTTTTGGATACATAGTTATGTGTTATAATAGTTGAAGTAAATAATTACTATCATACATCAACCCCTATCAACATCTATGGATTGTAACATATACCTGAAAATTCACTTCCTTCACTCCCATCTTGACTTTTTCCCCGAGAATTATGACGATTTCAGTGATGAGCATGATGAGCGCTTTCATCAAGAAATTTCAACTACGGAGAAAAAGAAAATACCAAGGACAGTGGAGTACCAATATGCTAGCAGACTATTGTTGAACTTTATCTCGTGATTTACTTCATGTCCAGTATAAAAGAAAATGCAGAAAAAGAAAGCTGTAATCTTCTAAACAGTGAATATTTAACCTTATTATTATATAAAGCAGTATTTTGAATAGATATAAATTCTAAAATTTCTCAAAAACCGTAAGCAACAACGGTTTTTGTCATTTTCGTATTCAGGAGGCTCAAATTATATAAAAAAACATGTATCACATGATCAGCGCAGAAAAAAAAAGTTAAAATTTGTTCGCAGTGTTATTAGGCCCACTTTGTACACCCAGGTAGTTAGGCCTACAATTCTGCAATGCTTGGGGAAAGTGGCATTAGTTTCCACAAACATTTTGTAATAATTTATTGACAATTTACGGAACATCTGCTCGCTTGGGAAAAGAGACACAAGTATTTCTCCCATTACAATAATTCATACAGAATAAAATCAAATCGACATAAACCAGTGTAAAGACAGTTTCCCTGGTGTATGTGTTTTGTAACATGATCCAAGACGAAATGCAATGGATATGAAGATACAGAATAAAACATAAGCACTTAGCTAAAAGTTTATTTCATTTCGTTGATGAACACTGAAATTGTCGTGTGTATTTTGGTATTATTACTGTAAATTGTGTTTTGGACTAAATATTATGTAGTTACATATAATAGTTAAGGTAGATAATTATTAGGCCCACTTTGTATATCTAGGTACGTAGTTTGGCCTACAATCAGGTACTGGTATACAGTGAACATACATTTTTAATTGCTACAAGCTACCCGAATTCTTGTTTATTTATTGAATGTTTCCCTGGTGTATGTATTTTACAACATAGTGTGATCCAAGACAAAATGCAATGGATATTGTGATACAGAATAAAACAGCACGCACTTCGCTAATAGTATATTATTTTATTTCAATCATGAACACTGGAATTTTATATGTAACTTGAAAAGAAAAAGTAAATTTTCATTAGACGTACATTATAAAACAAATATCGCTATATAACGAAGGAGTACAACAGTTATTACATATGAAAGTTTAACCACAATAGTTTAACATGTCTAAATGTGATCTGAACAGCTGAACGTTAGCTCAGCTGTCAGCTCTGCCGATACTAGCGACATAGTTGGATTCATTGAGAACTAGACCTTGCTGAGCTCGATTTTAGTACCAACAACATCAAAGGTGCCGACAAGAATTGTCCCTACTGTATGTTCTCTATACTGTGCTCTAGCACCCAAAGTCCCTTAGCAGACACAGAGTTAACAAGGCTAGTACAGATGAACATACAAGTGCTCTACAGATAATAGGGGTATTTCTTATTATGTTTAGAAGAGTATATAGGACTACTGGTACGTCATTAATGATTATTACACACATTTTGATAACATTTCTGGGGGTAGCGCTAACTTGCTACTCCCTTCTAGAGCCGCCCCTGATGGATTCATATTTGGTCGTCCTCAGGTGGATATGTGTTCGAAGTGTGAGAATCTAAAAGTAAAGATCAAATATACAACACTGAATGAAAATGCTAAAAGGGCTGCAATTGCGCAATTAGTGATTCATAAAAGAAGAGCAGCCAAATTTTGTAAGAAAATAGAGGAAGTAAAAAAAAATGTGCCAAGAAGATGATAGTGTTGCAGCTATACTTTGAGATTACATGCAGAATATCCAACTTTCAGCTTTCCCTGTACAAAAATGTTTTATCTGCGAAATTCATGGCTTTACTTATTTTGCATACATATAAAGTGAGACAATGCACACTTCTGTATATATCATGAAGGTCAGGTCAAAAGAGGACCAGATGTAGTTTGTACCTTTTTGCAAGATTACTTTCATCAGCTTCAACCAACTGTGAAGACTTTTATGTGTTCAGGGATTCTTGTGGTGGACAAAACAGAAATCACACAGTTGTGCGATTTTTATTGTCAATAGTGATGACAGGAAAATTCAATATTATACACCAATATTTTCCTGAAAGAGGCCACTCTTTCTTGCCAAGTGACCGCGACTTTGGTCTCGTAAAGCTTGTCCTCCAATGTCATGATCAAGTGTATACTCCCTTCGAGTATATTTCACTGATATTATCAGCTAGGAAATGCCCAAACGCTTTAATGGCAACAATAGTAACGTCTGAAGCTGTTATGGATTTCAAAACATGGTGGCACATGTATTTCAAGAAAATAGCGAAATCTCTTCCTCGTCCTGGCAGTCCTCATTGTGAAACTGGACTGACTCTTTCAAAATATAAGCATCTAACATATGATAAAGAACATTTTGGATATATCGACACGCATGAGTACACTGACAGCAGTCTTTCAACTTGGCAAAAGTAATGCACGTCTAGATCTGCCTTCCAAAAAAGTATATGGTACAGCTGGAGTCCCAATCAACAGTAAGAAGACAGCAGATTTTGGGAAAATAGTGCAGTATTCGCAAATGTTACTTTCCACAACATGACATAGAATTATTTTATAAAGGAAACATGTCCTAGACATAAAAAGTATTCTGTAAGTCGCAGAAATACAAATTTGAGGTATCTGAATAGCTCAAATAATGAATAGTTCTAGAAGTGTTCTGTGAAACATAAGTTTCTCAAAAGACAACTTCGGAATTTGTGGGGTTTTTCTTGGTTTTCTCAAAATAATAAACTTCGACTTGTTGCCCTTTTCAAATCACCGATTCAATGTATATAAAGATTACGAGAAATAAAGTACTCCAATACAATAAAATATTGACTTACTGAAATTCTATTTCACTAATGTTAGCTTCAACATAACGTTTGAACGGAGCCACCATTTTCAGTTAACTGTATATGCTGTAAACATATGAGATCGCAAAACATGCTTTATTGTACCGTAAAGAATTTGTAGTCTGAAATGTTTGCAAAGAAGCAAATGCTAAGATAGTGACTATTACACTTTTACTACGTCATACTACTTTTGACCAATAAAACGGTACGAAAGGACGTACTTCAACCAATCATGGCTGCTTATCGCACAATTTTATCGCGTCCCTAGCATTTGTTTCTTTGTTTGCCAACATTTCAAACTGCGCTGGTCTGAACGTCAAAAAAAAAAAAAAAAAAAAAAAAAAAAAAAAAAAAAAAAAACCAACAACAAAACAAAAAAAAAAAAAAAAACAGAAAATTACAAACCACTCCAGTCGATGCACAGCAGTTTCAAATATGACTCGCATTGGCATTCAAGAACAAGAATTAATAAAGATCACTGGTCATACCTATGCATCTTTCCTGAAATCCTATTTTCAAATAAATGAAGAGCACCATTCGGAAATCCTGAAAAAGTTGAATACACCATGTAGGCCTACATCAACGAGTTCCACTTCTTTTACGCACACGTCCAATATAACATCAACTGAACCACCAACCACTAAAACATTCAAATTTGAAAATTGTACGTTCAATAATTATTCCTTTTAAAATTATTCATGTTTATTTTTATGTCATCATCGTTAATTAAAACTTTTCTAACACTTGTATATATTATTTAGGTTATGTTAAAGCTTCTGCTATATGATATGGATAGTGACGTATCAGAGATTGTTTAATATTAAGATTTATTGAAAATCATTTGTCAAGTGACGTTGATTATTGGGACCCAGATAATAGAAATAGAATGCAACTGTTTTAATAAAAATGAAACTGAATCAACAAAGCCTTCTTGACTAATAACACTCCCATCGTGATCTAGATCGAGAAGGCATTGCTAGTAATCGTCTACAGAGTTCAATGGAGATTCCACAGTTGGCACAACTGATAGCAAGATAACAGCTAATCATAATACACTACTGCCATCTAGCATGCATCTAGCGTATTATTTGTCACGTTGAGATGGTACAAGAAAACATTTGAAGACAGTTGTATTTTCGTAAGTCAATTAATATTTTATTGTATTGGAGTACTTCGTTACTTCTAATCTTTATATACTTTCTTCTAATCGTGTAATAGTCAATTAAATCCCACCGGAGTTTTGATTTTCTCTAGATAAATCAAACCTTCTAGTGAGATTACTGTTGATAAAAACGCACGCTAGAGAAGGATACAATTAAACAAATGCTAGGGAAGAGATAAAATTGTGAGATAAGCAGCCAGGAATGGTTGAAAGACGTCCTTTCGTATCGTTTTATTGGTCAAAAGCAGTATTACGTAGGAAAAGTGTAATAGCCATCCATAAAACTGTATGTAAAAGAATTTATCGTAACAATTTGTAACAATTCTATGAGCACAAACAATGAAAATATAAAGTACTACAAATATTTAATAATAATAATAATAATAATAATAATAATAATAATAAAAATAATAATGGTACATACATCTTGATTACACAACTTTTAACACTTTATCACTTCGGAATATGTATGGGAAGACTTTACTGTGTTAAATTTCAATGTACCTCGTTTACATGTTTCGACCTATTTATGGGTCATCTTCAGAACTGGTCGTTGTTGATCTTGTCGCCACTTGTTCTGTTTCCTGTGAGGGTGTGTTCCTGTGATATAGTGTATACTCTTCGACTCTACACTATACCACAGGAACATACCGCGATGCAATAGCGCATGAGCAGGTAGGCTTGTAGTTTATTTACTTGGTTATTTAGCGACCTTGTATAAACTACGAGATTTAGCGTCGATGGGATAGGTGACAGCGAGATATTTGGCGAGATGGGACCGAGGATTCGCAATTGATTACCTGACATTTGCCTTATGGTTGGGGAATACCTTGGAAAAAAACCCAACCAGGTAATCAGCCCGAATGCATATCAGGCTCGGCAGGCAAACACCTTAGGTGACTGAGCTACGCCAGTGGCTCGGCTTGTAGTTAGTTTGAGGGATGCTTTGTCAGAAAGTGGCTGTGCATTACTAGGAACTTTCGTTGTGTGCTAATAATTGTTGTCCTGCATTACTAGGAACTTTCGTTGTGTGCTAATAATTGTTGTCCTTCATTTAAAAGAAAATAACTGACATCACTACATACACATGACACCTAATATTATAAATAAAAATACTTACATTAAGCTCAGCAAACATAACTCCAATTGTGGATGCTACAGTTCTCCAATAAGCAGTCACGATCAACCGGTACTGATATGAAAAATCCCCACTGTATTTATGTATTAAATCTCGTAATTTTCCAGCAGAAATTTAAACAAAACTGTACTAAAGCTGACTTACGTGTAAACAGATATGACTTTGGGGCTTATCCTCACATATTCCACAGATATCACAATTGAAACGCTATGTGAAGGAACTTGTGTTTTTTTTAGACTTTCCGATCATGGGTAACTCTTTATCTAGTAATCGTATTCAAATGGTCTCTGCCTGTGTTTAAACGGGGAAGTATAGGCAGATGTCTCCCTTACGAATTCAGTTTACACAAATATAATTTCTAAGAACTTTTGACCTATGTGAATTATTACATGTCTCTTTAGGTCTGCCAATTGCGAGAAAACGTTTCCTCACACATCACATTCAAATGGTCTTTCGCATGTATGTCTGAATGTGTTTGCTGAAAGCCACTAATACTGAGTAACACTTTCACACTCCTTGCATTTGGATGGTTTTTGGCCTGTGTGAATACGTACATGTTTATTTAGATCCCCCGTTTGTGAGAAAAACTTTCCACACATCTCGCGTTAGAATGTTTTTTGGGCTGTGTGAATGCGTACATGTTTGTTTAGACCTCCCCAGCGTAAGAAACACTTTCCACATATATCGCATTTGAATGCCCTTCCGCCATTATGTGTGCGAGAGTGTGAGCTTAAATTTGACGATTCTGAGAAACACTTACCACACACCTCGCATTTGAAAGGTTTTTGACCTGTGTGAATGCGTATATGTTTGCTTAGATCCCCCGATTGTGAGAAACACTTTCCACACATCTCGCATTTGAAAGGTTTTTGGCCTGTGTGAATGCGTACATGTCTGCTTAGACCCCCACATTGTAAAAAACACTTTCCACATCTACCGCATTTGAATGGCTTTTCGCCAGTATGCGTGCGAGTGTGCGCGCTTAAATGTGACGATACCGAGAAACATTTTCCACACACCTCGCATTTGAATGGTTTTTGGCCTGTGTGAATGCGTGCATGTTTGCTTAGATCCCATGATTCTGAGAAACATTTTCCACACACCTCGCATTTGAATGGTTTTTGACCTGTGTGAATGCGTACATGTCTGCGTAAACTCCAACATTGAAAGAAACACTTTCCACATATATCGCATTTGAATGGCTTTTCGCCAGTATGTATGCGAGTGTGTGCAATTAAATGCGACGATACTGTGAAACACTTTCCACACTCCTCACATTTGAATGGTTTTTGGTCTGTGTGAATGCGTGCATGCTTGTTGAGATACCACGATTGTGAGAAACACTTTCCACACACCTCGCATTTGAACGGCTTTTGGCCTGTGTGAATGCGTACATGTCTGCGTAGACTCCAACATTGTGAGAAACACTTTCCACATATATCGCATTTGAATTGCCTTTCGCCTCTGTGCACACAACCGTGTGTCTTTAAATTTGACAATGATGAGAAACACTTTCCACAAACATCGCATCTTGATGATTTTATTTTTGTGTGTATATGAAAATGAAGTTTCAGACATTGCTCTGAAACAAAAATCTCGTTGCACATACTACACTTGATATAATTACGGTTTACATCGCTAAGATTTGAACAATCTTGTCTGTTGCTACCACACTCTGTCAAATTGTCTTCTTCACGATCAATGCCAGTGCGCTCTCGTATCACTCTTTTCTCATCATGATCCACAAAGCTGAAAGGATTATCAAAATTAATCGATCTGCACTATAGTCAATGTGGTGGAATTAAAATATATTAATCATTGCATTAGATACACATATCAGATAATTATACAAGAGAATATATTTTGTGTTCGTTTCTCGGTTTTTCGATTTGTTTTGGTGTTGTCTGGAGTGCTGATTCAAAAAAAGGACATTGGATAGACGATACCACACTATATCTTCGATATTGTTCAGTTCACTTATTAATTTTATACAACACAATATTTTTAAATTCTGATTTGATAGATTATCCACAATAATCGTTACGGTACATTTTTTTCATGGTTTGAGTAGACTAAATAATTTTGAATATCATATTTATAAAAAGTTGTTTTCGAAGTTTGATCTTCCGTTTGCTAGTTTGTGTTTTTGTGTGTGTACAAGTCAATAAATATTCTGATAGTTTAAATGCCTTCAAATATAATTTTACATCTGAAACATTGGTCTCTGAAATGTTACATCTTAATTATATCACAGTTATAAACGTATAATAATAATAATAATAATAATAATAATAATAATAATAATAATAATAATGATAATAATTTTAATAACAATAATAATAATAATAATAATAATAATAATAATAATAATAATGGCTTATTCAACTTGGCAGAGTTAAGTGCATACGGCCTTCTCCAACACTCAACCAGAAGTGGGGGTACAGGGGGTCTGTAAAAATATAATCCCTCTCATATATTTCATTTATGGATATCGAGCTTCGCAAATCATAGCCAATTGACAACGGTCGTATTTGAATCATCCCAACTTAACTTGTGCCTGTGTTTGGAGTAGAAACTAAATGTTAATGGGATACCTACTACCGAGTTTCTGAAAACGGCGCATTTGTTATTTTGGTGTCAAGCGTGGAGATCAAGAGCAGCCATGGGCTCCTCATATGGTATGCTAAACTTGTACGTTGCATTTGCGCCAGTGCAAAAATGGATAAAGAAGTACCAAGAGTTATTGTTAATATCACAGGCGTCAATCGAAATAATCATGATAATAGGTCACAACCTGATCTAGCTTCAGCTATGAGGTCTGTGACACACTTGGATCTGGTACCCGTTCCAGCCTTCCATGAGCTACCACAGCTCTCATTAGTTGAATCTTTTAGTATGTATGTGTGATATAGCACAAGGTAAAGAAAGTGGGAATAGCAACAGTGATTTTCAAACTTCACATAGCAAATGTTTTGACCAGAACTAATTGAGTGATCATAACATAGCCATTTCATAACATTTTATTAATCTATCAAAACACAACTTCTAAAATTTTGCTAGACAATATAAATTCTCCACATTCTAAAGATTAATTTACAGAAGATGAAACAAATAATAAATTAAACAAATTAGTTATGACTGCCATAGTAAAAATAAAAAAGCTATAGCAGAATTTGTAAATGCAATTAAAATATTAGATGATACTGTTAAAAATAAATTTCACACACTTTATGGTACACAGTAGACAAAAATAGTATCATACATTATAAAATTTATTTCCTATGTCGTCGCAAAATTAAGTTCTGAAAGAATGGAAGAAGCAAAACCAGCACAGTACACTCACCTCTCAGTCAATACTTCATCTTCTTCTGAAGATACTTCCACTTTCTGTTCCAGCCGAACTCTGTCCACATCCAACAAATCTTTCTGGAAATGTGAGTGAATAATGAAGAGAACTTTAACTGAACATATGGGTCATTTGTTTCCTGTCACACACACCTCACTTTTCCAATTTAGTGAATCAAATCTAACTTTTCGGTAATGGTGTAAAGACTTTTACACAATATCCGAAATTGGTTCCTTCAAACTGCATTGATTTACGTCCTTCATACATCCTTCCTTAAATTCAGGTTATTTCGCTGTATTGTAAGGCATTGGAATCAAGTTTCAACCTTGAAAATATGTGCATATCATGTACAAATGGCCTACAAAATACATAACCAGAACGTGCAAGAATATTTGCAAGTAAATAAATAGTGAAAAGTTTACACAGTATATTGAAATATTAATGTATTTCAGACTTTCGTTAACTCAAAATGCAGACTCTGAAACACGTTTTCTTCTTTCGACATAAGATGGCAGATAATAAACGTTTTACCACCACACTTGCAAATTAATTTGTAATACAGATTATTGCTGTGGACTCAGAAGATGCATAACTCGAAAATAACTGAGGTATGGAACCTGAGCAAACTTGTAAAACAATAGGAGAGACCAGTTTCGACATTCCAGGACACATTCCAGATTGTACCCACCATAGGCTATTTAACATTACTTGCATTCTATTTACATTGACGAACTAAAAGCAACTTAATGTTACAATCAGAAAAGGCTTATGTGTAATAATGATCATTTACAAAATAAATTACACTTTCATCACAGTAATACAAACATATAAACATCTCCAACAGGTAACTAACTGTTTCCCTTCTTATCACTGAAAATTAAATGCATATTTCATTTTGCAGCTTCAATAAACAAGACTTTAGACAGCACATAGTCATAACATTGAGAAAATTTAATTGATTGGAAGTTGACTTTACATTGTATTTCTGCTTTAACTACATTTACAACACGCCTATTACGGTTATCTTTCCGAACATTTCCCATTATTGAAAACATTCAGTCTGAACATGTCTAGAAAGTATAATTCAAAACGAAGTGTTATGTGTACACAGGAAATTTCTCACATGAAATCCATGGTTCAGCTAAGTTTCATACTGAGGTGCCAAACAGAACCGCAGTTGGGCAGCGGATCTGGATTACATTAATGACTGTGATTCTGCATTTTTCCTTCGTAGTATAATAATTTTTTTTTTAAGATTAATTCCATATAAAACAGAATTTTACGTCGCAGTAATCTGTATACAGTCTTCTTTTCTACAAGGCCAACTAATTTATTACACATGACCAGCTACAGAAAATTACGCTTTCAATTTTTTATACATGGATTTCATATGGCAATGTTAATTTCTTATATACTGTAGTTTGAAATACACACAGTTTATGGATATTGACAGTGAACCACTTACATCAACTTCAGTTTTCACGACAGGAAAGCTAATAGGCATTGGTGTGATGTCTTCAACCTTTATCTCTGATTTGATATCGTAACTCTGGTCCATGCATTCTGTCTTCATGCCCGTCACATCCAGATGCGATAAATTCCTTTCCTTCAGAACATAAAGACATGGTGAATTATTTTATTAGGTATTTTAAAGATGACCTGAAGTGAAACAGCCACAAATCTGGTTCAATGTGGCAGTCACCGACTAACTTTCAACATAGGCGACAAAGCAGAGAAGAAAATCGAAGACAAAATAGAAACAAGGACACTGGAAATTACTAACAATGGGACAGGTATTACTCAAAAATAATTAACACGGTGTAATATGTATAAAACAAATTATTGATATTCTAGAAAATGCCTGCTAATGTCTTTTCGAATATAATATTTTATTACTCAGAAGTAGGATTACACAACACATCAAAAGAACGGCATGTACTAATAAACAATCCCACTGATGCCCATCATGCCGTGTACATTTGATTTGATTTTCAGAAAGCTCGTGACAATATTGTGATTAATCTCAAATTTAACATTGCAAGCTTCTTCTCCTCAAAATTCATAAAGTCATTTTGGTTAAGAATATCAATGGAATAATATCTCCTGTAACAGAAATATATACAGGGTGCAGCAAAGGAATCGGGTGGTTTTAGGAGGCCGTTTACTGAGCAAGATGAGGGAATATGGATATCGATCGACCGTCGTTTGTTATCATTTTTGATGCCATTTTGTGTAATCATGGAAGCATGAAGCTCGGAGCATCGTGCTTTCGTTATCGAGACATTTTTCAAGAATGGTGACTCAGTTGTGAAAACCCAGCTTGCCTTTCATCTCCAATTTAATGTTGACCACCATGAAGCCGTTCCTGCTCGCAATACTGTATTGAGATGAGTACAAAACTTTCGATTATTAGCAACAGCTTGCAAGAAGAAACCCCAGGACAAATCTGAAGTGGACGAACCCCAGATAACATTGAGCAGGTAAAAGTGGCTGTTACGAGGAGTCCACATCAATCAGCTAGATGGCAGACTAAAGCACTGTGACTTTCAGAACATTCTGTGCACCGAATATTACATTCAGATCTTAAGTTTCATCCATATAAACTTATGATTGTCCAGACTATCTCCAACGCAGGACATTCGCAGAGAGTATTGTGGAAATTTTGGCTGACGAAGTTATGTTCATGAGTGACGAGGCACATTTCCATTTAAATGGTTATGTTAATAAACAGAACTTTAGATATTGGACCCCCGAAAATCCTAACGAACTACACGAATGTCCGCTTCACTACGCAAGGGTTACAGTTTGGTGTGCTGTGTCTAGATACTGTGCTATAGGCCGCATTTTTTGAGGAGAAGGAAACACTGTGACAGTGAATAGTGAACGTTACGTCGAAATGCTGAGGACATTTCTTCAACCAGAAATGTGTAGGCGTCTATGTGGGATTGATAGGCAAATTGTATGGTTTCAGCAAGATTGTGCCATGACTCATACAACAGAATATTCAATGACAGTTCTGCGCCGCATGTTTCCAGGACATATCATTTCTCAGAGTGGCGACATTCCCTGGCCTACCTGCTCGCCTGACCTTACCGTCTGCGACTACTTTCTGTGGGGTTACCTGAAGTCCAAAGTGTACGTAAACAGGCCCTAAACAACTGATGACCTGAAGATTGTCATTGCCCAGGATATCGCCAACTTTGATGGCGAAATGTTGGAAAGAACGACACGCAACTTCAGCGAAAGACTTGAAGAGTGCATAGAGAGAGGAGGACACCATTTGATGGCATACATAGCCAGTTCTTCTGGCAGTAATAGATTTGTTCTAATAGACATTACTACTGAGTTATTTCCATTTGAGAATCGTCCAATTCCTCTGCTGCACCTTGCACAACACAACAGTATAGTATAAATAAATAGGTATTTCTTGTATAATAAAGGGGATTAGTTAAACAAATTCGGATACACTTATTTATAAATATCTGCATTTACAATGGTATTAAACTGTATACCTTATTTCATATCACTATTTATCCTGCTTGGATATTTTTTTATGCTAGAGCATATTTAATAACTTCCAAATCGATTTAAGGTTTCAAACACCCCTCTCGAATACAATTATGAACTAATGTGTGCCATAATTAAGCACATCAATAACAGAAGCAGATCTCAAATCAATGTACTTGTAAGCTTTCCACAGAATTTAATTTAATGAAGGTCACAGTTTTACTTGTCAGTAAGTAGTAGGCTGTGCTCCATAAATACTGATCAAGTGAGTGAAAGAAGGTCACTGTTGTAGAACATGAGAAAGCACCTCGACTGAATATAATTATGCTTTAGAAATTATAATACAGAACAAAATGTAATGGGGTACAGAGCAAAATTTCGATCATATGAAATCCAATACTAATTTAAGTTTCATACAGAGACACCAAACAGAACCAGAGTGGAGCTGTGGACAGGATTATATTAATAACTGTGGATCGTGATGCAGGGTAAGTGGTGGTCACACTGAACAGCTGATCTTACTGTGAAAATTTCTTCTCATGGGGAGAGTGGAACCAACGGATACTTCATAATGCTAGACCAATTCATGACGCCTTTTACCAAACAGCAATAGTATAGGGCTCTAATTTAGTCTATTTATTTATTTTATTGGATTATTTTACAATGCTTTATCAACATCTAGGTTATTTTGCGTCTGAATGAAATTAAGGTGATAATGCCAGTGAAATGAGTCCGGGGTCCAGCACCGAAAGTTACCCAGCATTTCCTCGTATTGGGTTGAGGGAAAACTCCGGAAAAAACCTCAACCAGGTAACTTGCCCCGACCGGGATTCGAACCCGGGCCACCTGGTTTTGCGGCCAGACGCCATTACTCCACAGGTGTGGACAATTTAGTCTACTGAATATAAAGTGTCAAATATAAATGACACTCGGGAACAAATTAAACGCAGAATAAATATGAGAAATGCCTGTCATTATTCGGTTGAGAAGCTTTTGTCATCTAGTCTGCTGTCAAAAGATCTGAAAGCCAGAATTTATAAAAAAGTTATATTATCAGTTGTTCTGTATGGTTGTGAAACTTGGTTTCTCACTTTGAGGAACAGAGATTCTGGGTGTTTCAGAATAAGGTTCTTAGGAAAATATTTGGAGGTAAGAGGGATAAAGTTACAGGAGAATGGAGAAAGTTACACAACGCAGAGGTGCACGCATTGTATTCTTCACCTGACATAATTAGGAACATTAAATCCAGACGTTTGAGATGGGCAGGGCATATAGCATGTATGGGCGAATCCAGAAATGCATATACAGTGTTAGTTGGGAGTCCGGAGTGAATAAGACCTTTGGGGAGGCTGAGACGTAGACGGCAGGATAATATTAAAATGGATTTGAGGAAGGTGGGATATGATGGTAGGGACTGAATTAATCTTGCTCAGGTTAGGGAGAGATGGCGGGCTTATGTGAGGGCAGCAATGAATCTCTGGGTTCCTTAAAAGCCGTAAGTAAGTAAGGATATAAAGTGTGAAATGTTGAAATGAGTGCTTTTCTGTCACTGTTACAGAAACATATAAACAAAACAATAGTAATACATTTCACTCTACCTCTGATAAAGGATCATTTCCTTCCATTTCGTATGTGTTATCATGTAGTTGTAAGTACAGCAGATCAAGTGCAGGTTCCATTTTGATCACATCCATCACAACTGAAATAAAAGGTTATGTAACTGTCAGTGATTACAGAAACTGTGCTGTTGAGAATCAATTATAACAAGTTGCTACGAAGTGATTCATACCGCATTCATTACCTCGTACTGAATCTTCTTTCACAATTCCCTGCAAAGATCCCTCAAATCGCTACGCTAGTATCAGGGACTGTCAAAATAATCTTCAATGCACATCACACACTAACATACTAGTAACTCAGACTAGTTTAGACATGGCTTCTCGTAAACAATTATCTTATTGTAGCATAAAATAATTCAATCTCCAGTAATTTCATCTCTACATAATTATTCTAGGTTTAATGTATAATTCAGCAACTAATTCCTTTTCTGTTTTTAACTTCTACAATATATTGACTAGTCTTTATCAATCAGATAGTTTTTGATACTTACATTACTGTATATTGTAATTGTAATTTTAATTGTATTAAATACAGCTTTTCCAAGAACTGTGATCAAGGCTGCCTCTTCCACTTGTGCCGTCGATTTGGAAGAGAGTGGTAAACGAAGGGCTTAAAGAAGCCTACAGTAACGATAATGATTTAACAGTTCGAAATGAAATTAGGAAGCTCATTGCTATGCCATTCATTCACCCAGACGACGTAGAAGAAATGTTTGGTGTATTATATGAAGATGTAAGTACTGAAGTTGAACCAATAGCCAGTTACATTGAAAAAAATCTATGATAGAGGGACACCAAGGGGAGCAAGATGACAAGTGGTACCATCAACAAATGTGTGAAATGTGTATGGTTAAGTGCAAGCTAGACCACAACGCACAATCAATAGTATCGAGGGATGGCACTGTAAATTTCACAAAAGTTCGTGACACACCATGCATGAATTTGGAAGTTCCTCGATTACATCAGGGAAGATCAAAGAGACAATGAAATTCTTCTCACTCAAATTTTGGCTGGCCACGGAAATGTAAACACCCAATAAAGAAGTCATACCAAATAAATCAACAGCAAGTAGAAAGAATGATAGACAATTATCAAGCACATAAAGATAGCGGTGAAGTCAAAATTTATCTGATGAGATTAAGCTACAGGTTGGAATTACAACGTCAACCTATACATGGGAATGAAGATGGGATGTAATTATAAATTTCTGTTACTTCTTCTTAATAAAGTGCTTTAAATTGGTTCCTTAAAACTTCAGTAACGTAATTAAATAAGTGTTATACAACAATTAATTCATTAGTAGACTTTTTCTAGTAGGCATTTTCATTCGTACACATTTTTTTCAGGTAGACTAAACGACAGAGTAAACCTACTTTATGTAGACATGTTGCTGTAGACCTACTGTCATTAGACGCGAAAAAGTAGAAATAATGTCATTAGACATTTCCTGTAGATCTTCTGTCCGTGCATTCTCTACACATAACAGAATATTTGCGAGGGATATAGGATATAGTGCATTTTATCTCAGCTACCTGGACCCTATTCCACAAAAGTATCGTCTAAAATACAGTATTACAAGTATATTGAGCTGTAACTAATAGTTAGTCATAGAATTGTGTTCTACAAAGTTTTTCGGGTACATTTGAACTTAATTACTCCATACTTAAAACAGTACAAACGATTTTCATTGTTCTGATGCACCTAAGTAGATGAGTATTAGTATTGGTCAATCTGTTGTAATTTGTGAAGATTTACGTACAACTGAAGGAATGCTAATAACTTTAAATACCAGTGAACTCTTTGTGTAACTCAAGGAACTAATTGACTGAAATATGTAGTATAATAAAAGTAAAAGTGAGAATATTCGTGTATATCAAAAGAAGAATAAATGTTCTTCAGTACAATGAACGTTTTAGGTTAAGTGGACTTGAATCAGAAAGAACCCTTCATTAATATTAGACATAGATTACAACATACAACGCACCATGCATGAATTTGGACGTTCCTCGATCACATCAGGGAAGATCAAAGAGACAATGAAATTCTTCTCACTCAAATTTTGGCTGGCCACAGAAATGTAAACATCCAAGCATAAGCATCAGTTTG
Organism: Periplaneta americana; assembly: GCF_040183065.1. NCBI lineage: Eukaryota > Metazoa > Arthropoda > Insecta > Blattodea > Blattidae > Periplaneta > Periplaneta americana. The sequence continues at coordinate 151,223,387 of NC_091132.1, read as the reverse complement.
TAAATACACTTCATTGGTTGATTAACAGTAGCCAATATCACAGCATAGCAGATATGCATGGAATTTCAAAGTTTTCAGAGTTAGATAATATTGTACTCTGTGATAACAGCTATACCATGACATACAATTTGAGTACAACTCATTATTGTGTATTTCTTTTACCCTAGTTAAATGTAATAACCCGAGGCATGACAGCCCATGAAGGACAATGAAGACCAGCCTCACGTCCATATGCCGAAGCAGAAGTGGACGATCATCCAACCAGAAATGAATTTATTTTATTGGGTTATTTTACGACGCTGTATCAACATCTAGTTATTTAGCGTCTGAATGATATGAAGGTGATAATGCCGGTGAAATGAGTCCGGGGTCCCGCACCGAAAGTTACCCAGCATTTGCTCGCCAGAAATGAAGTATCGTGTGGTTACCACGATGATTCCCCCAACCATTACAGATGGTTTTCGTAACCGGTTTTCGCTACCTATTATAGCTCCCAAAATTAGTTAAATGTACCGAACACAATGTCTTTCCTTGTCTCTAAATCTATAAAAATAAATAATTTAGTCCAGTAACAAACAAATATGAGATATGGATACTTGTACCCACAGATCACAAACAGAAAGATGTGCAGCTCAGTACTTAAACGATGCCAACGTAGGATGCCAGAACGACCGTAGAGCCATCTGCGGGCGATTGCAAACCTGAAGTTGGTAACAGCATTTACTATCTTACCACCCACCTCTTTTCCTGTGTCGGTAACAATATTCACTACTATACCAGTCCAATGAATTCACTACTGCAATGTACATAATTTATATTCCATTTCGATTACAATTTTATGCTCCTTTTTTCAGCCCACCTGCCGGTAACAATACTCAATAGCTATCAGCTTCGTATTGCGGGTTGGGAAGGGAACGGAAAGGGTATGTTTTTTTATATACAACTCTTAAGATATGTCTTATATGTGTTCTTTTGTTCTTGGTCAACATATTATCAGGTAAGAAATCGATATTTACTGGTTTTAATGGAAACGTATTTACTGAAATTGTAAATATAAATGAAACATAACAAGAATAATTATTGTTACGATTCAAGCAAACAAATGAGAAAGAATTAAATACGTAATACATGTAGGCTCAAATAGAAGGTATCGGACATGGCATTCGTTCTACTTTCCGAAATATGTTGAGAGACATGTAATACTGTTTACATAATGTATTTCTTTAAATGACTTCCGTCTTCGGACCTATAGAGAGTAATACAACCGTGTTTTTTTTTATAGGTGAATCTAACATTGAAACATACGATTAGCTGTGTGTCTTTTAACATCACAATATTCAGACAAAGTGTACCGGTACACATGTTTCATGTTAATTAACAGGAAAAGGTTTTTATTTGGTATCGTGGACATCATATTATGTAGTAATTTAACTGAGCCCAGACAACCTGGTACACATCATGTTCTGGCCCTGGTTTTCCGTGACATGCCAGAATCATAGAAAACATTGTCGTGATGTTGTTACTGCCCTAATAAATAACAAATTATGTATTTAATTTGTTTTCTTGCAGCGTGTCAACCATTTCACCTTACAATAAACTGAGTGATAGTATGTGAAAACTACATCACAATAATTCTTGTTATGTTTAATATGGTATTTATAATTTCATTAAATACATTTCCATTTAGCCTATACAATCAGGAGTAAGTATGTATTAACTGCTTACCTGATATTTTGTTGAATAGAATAAAACAACACGTATAACCCACATTAACAAAAGACGTGAATGGTATATTCTGTTGGTACTGTGGTTAGTGACCTCGAAATTAAAATTTGGATTTCAAATGAAAATACGGTCGCTCATGTTTTTTTTTTATTGTCTTTATGTTGATTTGTACATAAGTTTCAGCCTTATATATAAATAAGGCTTTTACTTTAAAGTAATATAAGGAGCTATTAAAATGATTTTTGGTTCCAACTTAGTTATCCTTTTCTTGAAGGCATTTAATTAATCAAATTTCGCTTCAGGTAGCCAGAGCTCGAATGAGAGGGTTAGGATGATACAGCAACTTTCGAGAAAAGTTATTTGAAATTCTTGTGATGAAATCATAAAATGATTCAATCTGTAACACATCTTGGAGCTGTGCATTTGATGTGGTAAAGTCAGCACCAGTGACTTTTAAGGAGACTGATCGTTGAATTGCATGTAGTCTTCTGATGATTCTTGGATGAGCGGAATTCCAAACTTCACAACCATATGTCATCACTGGTCTTATGACCGATGTATAAAGCCTGACTTTGAGGGGAAGTTAAGATACGGAGATCTAATCAGTGGGTATAAGTGAATAAATCTGGCCATAGCTTTGTTTCTTGCATATTCTACATGTTCACTGTAGCGCTGAGGTTTGTCGAGAATCACTCCTAGATATTTAACTTCATTCTTGTAGTCAATGTTTTCTGAGAAGAGACGAAGGCAATCTGGTTTTTTAGGTTTTCTATGGGTGAATATGATAGCTTGTGTTTTTTCAATATTTACTTTTACTCTCCAATTTGTAAGCCACGTTTCTAGAGCATTGAGTTGCGTTTGTAACTTGATGTGGGCATTGTTGATGTTCAAGTCACTTGTGTAATACACAGTATCGTCTGCATATAATCCTAATTTACAATTAGCAGAGCGTGGCATGTCGTGAACATAGACAGAATAAAGATGTGGTGCAATTATGGAACCTTGTGGAACTCCTGAGTGAATATTTTGAACTGCTGAAAGTTCATTTTCCATTTTAACTTGAAAGGTTCGATCTGAGAGAAAACTGAATTATACGTATAAGTCCGTCATCTATGGTGAGTACTTGTAGTTTATGGAGAAGACCAGAGTGCCAGACTGTATCAAAAGCTTGAGCAATGTCGAGAAAAACTGCCATTGTATGCTGAACTGTGTGAAAATGATCTTTGATGTGAGTAGTGATTCTTTTTAACTGATGAGCTGTGGAGTGATGTTTCTTAAAACCGAACTGCTGGTGATGAGTTCTTGATGGTGTCTGAAGAAAAGGAAGTAGACGTCTTGCAATGATTTTTTCTAAAATTTTTCTGGGAATACTTAGCAGACTAATAGGCCGTCTGTTATTAGGAATTGTTGGGTTCTTTTTCGGTTTAGGAAATGTAACAATATGACATGTTTCCAGGATCTAGGGAAATATTTATGTTGCAAGCATGCATTATAAATTTTTGTAAGATGTGTAAGGGCCAATTGCGGAAGGTGAGTTAACATTTCAGTTCTGATTTTATCTGGTCCAGGTGATTTCTTTTGTTTACTTTCGAAGATTATAGTTTTTACTTCTGTGGACGAAGTTTGAGCAATATCATGTTTGACGGGAAGACTTAGCAAATTTTGTGTTTGAGATTCTATATTATGAACTAATTGTATATTTATTGGAGCGTTGTTTGGCCAGAATCTCTGTTCTAAGGAAGTTGCAATGACATTCGCTTTACCAATTGGTTTGTAATATCTCACTCCACTGTTGTCAACTATTGCTGTATTTGAAATTTTCTTTTATGTGCCTTGTAGTTTCTTAGTTAAGGACCAAAGCTGTTCTGGTTTTTTATTAATCTTGAATGCCAGGATGTATGTTTGGCATTTAGATCACCACCAATGATAAATCTGGGGTGTGCACTGATGATTTTATCAAGTTCATTGGGAGAGAGATTTGAATTAGGAGGAATATATAGGGATGCAATCATTACTTCTTTTTTATCGAGAAGGATTGTTATAGCTGTGATTTCAGCACACATTAAGCCAATTATTTGGACTGGAGCATAGGATATATTTCGCTTGATGATTATAGCAGTACTTCCTCCACGTCTGTAAGGTCTGTCAGAGCGAATGATATCGTAGTTACGTAATGTGAAACGATCAGTGGGTTCCAAATGGGTTTCTGTGATGAGAGCAATGTCGATACTGTGTTCAAGTAAGAGATATTGAAGTTCATAAATTTGTCGTTTAATGCCATTAGCATTGAAATTAATTATACCCAAGGTTTTTAATTTGTGTTGGTTTAAGGAACATTTGTTTCTGGAGTCAGTATTGTTGTAATTGCTTCAAATATTATGAATAGTTTAGAGAATGTATCTGATGCCTGTTGCAATTTTAATGTAGTTTGTTTAATTTGATTAATAATTTTGGTAAAGCCTATGCTTTGAACAAAAGTATAGAGTTCTTTAATATCCCCCATGAGTGTGTTTGTAGTAGTCTCTGTGTTGCAGTTTGTTTTCGTCCAAGCTGGATTAGATGTAGCTTTTGGCAAGCTTGGGAAATCATGTTGATTAAATATATAACCTATTCCTCTATTTCTTAGTCTCTGTTCTTTCAGATCTTGTTTTTGTTGCAGTACATTTCGATGTTGAAGAGCTATGCTACATTGTCGATAATTAGCAGTGTGTGATTCACCGCAATTTGCGCAAGTAGGTGCGACTGATGGTCCTTTCACTGGACAGTCTTCAAGTCTATGATTGTTACCACATTTTACACATTTAGTAGGTAAGCGACAGCCCGAAGACGTATGGCCATAGAGCTGGCAATTGTAGCATTGATATGTTTTTGATTTTGGGTTATAAGTTTCAATTAATATTGATTGGTGACATATATATTTAAGATCATAAACTGTTCGCCCAACTTCATTATTTTTTAAGGAGACAACCCATACTGGTAAATGAAATTTTTCAACAATACCTATTGTCTGTCGAGTAGTAGTGAGCTGTCGAACACCGATAACGGGAAAATCTAACATTAGTAACTCTTCTTGTATTTGTTGAGCTGTTACTTGTACTGGAAGTTTCTTGATCACGACTTGTAGTGGCTTGTGTGATTTAGGAGTAAACGTATAAAAACCAATATGCTTATCTTGAAATAAATTTTTAAGCTTGTTAAAAGCTTCTTCCGATGAAACATGAAACTTTGTTCCTTGTGATTGATTGTATATTATTCTTATAGGAAAGCCTAACTCTTTCTCCAGGTCCCACTGGTACTGAAAATAGTTAGGACATTTAGGAAGTATAGGAACAATGATTGGCGGAAATCTAGCAGTTGTTACTTTAGGAGTAGCATCTAGCACCTCTTTTTTAGATTCATCATTTCCACAAGGATCGTGCGAGAATATATAGTTAGTTTCCATATTTTCTACAGTATCAACATTTAGCTGGGAAAGTGGGTCAAAATAATTATTTGTAGGAATCGAAATAAGTTCTTTTGAATGTGACGATTGTAGTGTATTGAGTTTATCATCTTGATTCAAACCTGATGTTCCTGAAGTTGGTGGTGCAAGTTGTTGTGTTGATGTAATCGAATGTGAAGTATTTTGAAATATTGGTAAGTTACGTACTTCAAGTGATCTGTTTGGATTGGTTAATTCTTTCTTAGCTGAAGACTTTTTTGACTGCTTGACTTTATGTAACATACCTTTTTTTTTAAGGTGTACGTTTTCGTTCGCTCTGTGAAGAGTTAATTCTGAAGTATCTTCTTCAATTGGAGTCTGATAGTTTATTTCTTGTGGATAATTCCACAATCGTACCTATCTTTAAGAAGGGGGACAAGACTAACTGTAGTAACATTCGAGGAATATCACTTTTGTTGACGTCGTACAAAATGTTGTCCAATATCCTTTTGAGAAGGTTAATTCCATATGTAGATGAAATTATTGGGGATCATCAGTGTAGTTTTAGGCGTAATAGATCAACTATTGATCAGATATTTTTTATTCCGACAGATAATGGAGAAAAAATGGGAGTATAAGGGTACAGTGCATCAGTTATTCATACATTTCAAAAAGACATATGACTCGGTTAAGAGAGAAGGTTTATATGATATTTTTATTGAATTTGGTATTCCCAAGTATCTAGTTCGGTTAATTAAAATGTGCCTCATTGAAACGTACAGCACAGTCCGTATAGGTCAGTTTCTGTGAGATGCGTTTCCAATTCACTGTGGGCTAAAGCAAGCATATGCACTATCACCTTTACTTTTTAACTTTGCTCTAGAGCAGTGTTCCGCAACCTTTTCCTATTCACGGCACACCCTACACGGGCCTAGACTCAACACGGCAAGCCAAAATGTTAAGCCCCTCAAAAACATAATGTGACTCTCTTAATATAATTACTTAATGTAATCAAACATTATTATTATTATTATTATTATTATTATTATTATTATTATTATTATTATTATTACTATTACTATTATTATTATTATTATTATTATTATTATTATTATAATAAAACAAATATACTTTCATTTATTAACAACTTATAAACTTCACTGTAGAAAATACACATTTCTATTACTAATATTGAAGTAAATAACTCTACTCACATCTTCATTGCGATACTTAGGCCTGCTTAGCTGCACACAGGTGGCTGATCCGTTGTGGAATTGTTGACTGTGCAAGCCTCATTTCTTCATCGATGGATTTGAGTCTCTCTCTCTTTGATGTTTTAATTTTCAGTTGACTTCACACATATATGCAGTTGAAATTGGCAATAACACATTAACTGCCATCTCGGAGATAACCGGATATTCACTCCTTATTGACAATCAAAATGTTTCCAAAGGCACTTCGAGAAGATTTAATGTCAGTGTTATGTCTGCTTTTAAATCTACCAGTTCCTCTTGTGCAGTATATTATTCGGAAGACAGTTTTAATCCACAATGAATGAATCACGAACCCAGTCGAAATCTTGAACACTCTCTCCAAAATAACTCTTGAACTTCTGCTGCAAGATTACTAATGTTTTTTTTAATTAAGTCCATCAACACTTTATTACAGTCAGCAGTTGGGAACATCTCAAACGACGAATTTTAAATAATCTGTATCCAAAAATTTAGCTTATTCACAAATCCTTGAATCTCATCCATAGTAGTCAGGATAGGTATTTTCGTTCCTACCTTGCATTTCTATGTTAAGCTCATTCAAATGTACGAAAATATCGAGAAGATATGCCAAATTAGATACCCGTTCATCATCTGCAAATAAATCTGCGTACTCAAGCCCTTCAATAGTAAAAAATGCAAGTACCTCCTCTTTAAGTTTAAACATTCGCGCTAACACTTTACCTCGTGATAACCATCGCACTTCTGTATGTAGCAGGAGTGTAATGTTCTCTGATCCATTTCCTGACACAAAACGGAAAAAAAGCAGCGTATTTAGGGGCTGCGATTTGCTGAAGTTCACGACTTTTACTACTTCGTCCATCACAATTTTCAGAGATGACAAAGATTTAGCAACAATGGCTTCGCAGTGAATGAGACAATGGTTGCTCTGTATATTAGGGTTTACTTCACGTACTTTAGCTACGAATCCTTTCACGGCCTGTCATAGAAGCTTGTCTGTACAAACACTAACGCAATCCTCCCATGTTAATTCATTACGGACCACATATTCATTAGTTGTATGAAATATTTCTTCACCGGTAGCTCGCTCGGACAGTTCTTTGCAAAAAAATTAATTACTTGCAATTACATCCCCATCAATGTTACCGAATGTGGGAAAGAAGGTGTGCGTGACCGCCAATATCGGTGGGCTCGTCGATCTGAAGTGAGAGCTTCTGACTGCTCTTTATTTTCTCCTTCATAATGTCTTCGATGTCACTGGACATGTCACTAACTCGGCGGATATGTAAGTTCACCTGCATGTAGGTTTTACGAGATACCGAATGGGCTACATGCAAAAATATATTTATGAGAAAACAATTTAATTTTAATTTCATTTAAATTAATTTTATCAATTTTTTACAATAATACGTAAAAGTTCGCGTCACACCTTTCACCTTGTGAAGGCACACCGGTTGCGAACACTGCTCTAGAATATGCCATTAGGAAAGTCCAGGATAACCGAGAGGGTTTGGAATTGAACGGGTTACATCAGCTGCTTGTCTATGCGGATGACGTGAATATGATAGGAAAAAAGCCACAAATGATTAGGGAAAATAGGGGAATTTTACTTGAAGCAAATAAAGAAATAGGTTTGGAAGTAAATCCCGAAAAGACAAAGTATATGATTATATCTCGTGACGAGAATATTGTACGAAATGGAAATTTAAAAAATGGAAATTTATCCTTTGAAGAGGTGGAAAAATTCAAATACCTGGGAGCAACACTAACAAATATAAATGGTACTCGGGAGGAAATTAAACACAGAATAAATATGGGAAATGCCTGTTATTTTTCGGTTGAGAAGCTTTTATCATCCAGTCTGTTGTCAAAAAATCTGAAAGTTAGAATTTATAAAAAAAGTTATATTACCGGTTTTTCTTTATGATTGTGAAACTTGGACTCTCACTTTGAGATAGGAACATAGGTTAAGGGTGTTTGAGAATAAGGTGCTTAGGAAAATATTTGGGGCTAAAAGGGATGAAGTTACAGGAGAATGGAGGAAGTTACATAACACAAAACTGCACGCATTGTATTCTTCACCTGACATAATTAGGAACATTAAATTCAGACGTTTGAGATGGGCAGAGCATGTAGCACATATGGGCGAATCCAGAAATAGAGTGTTATTTGGGAGGCCGGAGGGAAAAAGACCTTTGGGGAGGCCGAGACGTAGATGGGAAGATAATATTAAAATGGATTTGAGGGAGGTGGGATATGATAGAGACTGGATTAACCTTGCTCAGGATAGGGACCAATGGAGGGCTTATGTGAGGGCGGCAATGAACCTCCGGGTTCCTTAAAATTCAGTAAATAAGTAATAACTAATAAAGTGGAATAGGGGCCTGGGCTATCGTATAAAAAAATATGCCCTAAATCATCTTTATTAATAGAAAACAAAGTTTTTTAGATCTACTCGTTCTTGCTATTACTACGTAAGTTACCTTCTTCTGATTGTTCTAACTTGTATTCTATTTTACAATTTGCAGTTAGTTTTGATCTGACCAGTATTCGATCCACTACGAATCTGATGTTCTTATCATTCCATGATCATAATCACTGAGCTAACAGAATAGGTTGGGATACAACTGCTTACATATCATATAATTCCCTCAAATTATATAGTAGGTCATATACAGCATATAGTTAGCAGTAAATTAGCTAGCATTTTGTAACTGCTTTTCATTACCACTAATAGTTACTAATCATAATATCAGTTGAGCTGTAATATTGGGATAGTGGTAGTGTATCATGGCAAGCAGTGCTGTCATGGTAATTTTTCTCTTGGTCATACGCCCCATCCCTTGTTTTCTCTCTTGAAATAAATTTTACTCTCCTCTCCTTATCTCTCCGACTGGCATTTAATGCTTTTTTTTAATATTAAAGAAGTAAAGAAATTGTTTTGCTTTACATTTTAATTGTACAACAAGCTTGCTTTAAAGAATATACCATGTAACACTACCGTAGATGCACACTTGTCTCTATGGATTTTGGAGTGGGTATTTGCAGCACTTCTTGTTTTTCAACCATTATTTTATATAATTCTGGATTCCATTGCTGCAGAGGTGGTCAATTTTTGTTTATGAACATCAAACAAATTACATTAGAAACAGCAACAGATGATTTAAGATTTGTACATATCTCCACATACAAAACTTAGGCACCCATATGCCATATCGCTCTGTACAGACAAAATTTTCTTTTCACCATACGTTGGGAATAAAAAAATCGGACCTTTAAGAAATAGAAAGCCGTGCCACAACACAGAATAGTGGACATTAATAATTGTAAGTTGCCAATAGTTGAAAAAACAAAAATTAATATCAATGTGGCGAACACAATGCGCTAGTATTCACTAGTATCCATAAATCCCTTAAAACAAATGAATATCAATGTGGCAAACACAATGCCCTAGTCTGCACTAGTATCCACAAATCCCATAAGGTGCATGTACACAGTTCAATTTTTCATGCTTTTATTCATACAATCTGGGGAAGATATTGAAAGAATGAAGTTGAAAACGCATGTTCAATTAAGATGCATGCAAATATTATCTATACATGGTACGCACGCCGTGTTGAACGTCATCTTCACTACACTGTAACGAGCGGCTGATTATTCTTATCAATAAACTGAAAAATTGTTGGGTAGCTTTCAATCGCTCTATGTACTCTCACTTTTAGTGGCATTTCGTTCACTCTTGCACGCATTGCTTCAATGCGTACAGCTGAAAAAAAAAAGTTGAACCGTGTAGATGTACCTTTACAAATTCAACCAATTTCACTTTAAAACACCATAAAGGTGCATCTACAAGGTTCAACTTTTCTTTCAACTTTAAGCGTTCAAGCAATGCATGCAAGAATTGAAGGGTTGATAGGAAAAACAACCCATGTCAGTTTTAGCCGAAAATGAGATATTGGTACTAATGGAAAGCTAAAATCATGTGGCGTCTGTGTATGCTTAAAATACAAGCAATATATTTATAAAGCATTGGGGTATTTATACCTATACTTTAAGTTTCCTATCCTTTTACATAACGAGATATAATGTTTTTTCGCTCCCCTGAAAAAAGTGTTTTTTTGACATGGGTTGTTTTTCCTATCAACCCTTCAATTACATTTAATACCAATTAAAATATATACGTCAAAAAGATGACGTTCAAAACGGCGCACATGTAGACACAAAATCTTCATGCATCTTAAACGCGAGTTTTAAACTTAATTCTTTCAATATTCTTCCCAAATTGCAAGCTTAAGTACATGGAAAATTGAACTGTGTCGATGCAGCTTAAGTACTCTGCGCTCGTTTATCCCAAAGATAGAATATGGATTTAATTGGATCTAAACATTTTGATAAAAGATGTACTCTATAAAATTAATATACAGTTCGTTGGTTTCAGATGTGGTAGTAATATGAAACCCAAATCATGTAATCCCATACGGACGTAGTAACGATATACAATTTTTCGTGAACTATTATATTAACTTAAGTTATAAGGAATAGTTTGGACGTTCAGTGATAATGATTCTGTGCAGTAGTGAGTTATATTCAGGTATTACGTAATACAACTAGATTCACAGAATGACGGTGAAATGAATATGCCTATTTATAGGCAAATCTAAAACACAGAACACAACTAGGCTATAATTAATATAAAGACAGACATTCGGATAGTGACCCACACGGACCTCTGGAATTCTAATACATAGGCCTAAGTAAATATCAGAATCAGGCTTGCAACAAAAAACATATGAGGATCGCACTGTAATTTATCAGTTATCAGAGATCCTGAAAATGACTCTGTTTGTATTGCACTTTTGGTCCAAGGAATACAATACGCCTACATTCCTTTTTCTGTTTTCAAAATACTCGCTAATCTAATACTACAGTTGTTTATTTCCTGTCTCGACTTATTTCTTACAATGGCACAATATGCAGCATTGTAACACACATCAATATTATAGCTACTTGGAAGATGCAAACTTCCGAAATGGACGAAGAGGCAAAATAGCAGATAAGTCCGTGCGCTAGCAAAATCCACTATCAAAAAAATCAATATAGAAAATCAGTTTAAACATGGTCGTATATCGTTGTTTGATATTGTTTAGTCAACTTTCCGAAGACAAGTTGTATTCTCATGACAAAAATAAGGCATCATTATGAGGTAACTAAGCAAGGAGATAAAGGAGTAGGGTGCCCAGTTCTTTTCGCCCGTTTAATATTACAAAATGTGCCATCGAACAGTGATAGTGTAACAGATGTAATAAAACATAATGATGGTTATATTAGAGTGTTAATTCTAGAGAACGACCATTCCAGGATTTTGGAACTTTTTTTTTCACAAACGATGATTTTATGCTCGAATTACGAAAGGAAACTTTCGGAAACACATAATTTTGTCTCTCACCTAATATAACCTATCACAACCTAAACTAACCTAATCTTAACTAATCCTAAACCAAAAACTAAACTAACATCACGTAACCTAAACTGACCCAAGAAAAACTAAGGTAACCTAGTAACTTAAAAGTTAGAAAATCGTGGAGTGGTTATTCTCCATAACCACGTATTCCAGTTTTAAGTTTATGTCGACTTATATACGATAAAGGTAAAAACTGCAACTTACCGCTTCTACAATTGCAATCCTACGAAACTTATCGCAACTATCCACCGAAAGTGTAAACTTACTCTCTGCCTTCACTCACTGGACGGAAGAGATCAATGCTGCCGTGAATGTGGGTATGTTGCTTCGAACATAAAATACAGTAGATCAAATATTTAATGTTCGAAGGTATGTTGCTTCCCGTCGCGGCGACTGAATAGAGATTAGAGCTCACTGCTCCTGAGATGCACTGTCACGTTTGCCGTCAGAAGCCAGAATGCTTTTAAGACAGGCGTTAAAAAAATAGACTTAAGTCTTGGACATTCTAGTCGGTTAAACTTTTATTTCAACTTTACTCATTAAAGTACTGCATGCAAAATTGATTTTTAATACCTATATATACATAACACACACTCATGGAGTGAAAATGACGATCAAATATAAATATATACATACACACTCATGCAGTGAAAATGATCAAAACAATGCATCATGTAGAGACAAAATCGTCATGCATCTTCACTGAACGTGCATTTTTAACTTGGTTCTTCCAGTATTCATCCCAGATTGCATGAGTAAGCGCATGGAAAATTGAACCGTGCAAATGCAGATATACTCCATACGCAGGGCCCATGGTAACATGAAAAATTAAAAACACAATCCAAATTTATTTACAGATTCAATCAATTAAATTGTATGTGTATCATTAAATATCATAGGTGCATAATATATTCTTTGTATTAATGCAATTAGTGATGATTCAATTCAAACTGTCTGAAGGGCTCTTCATAACTTATGAATTGGTACTGAATCATAAGCCCTTTCCAACTCTACAAGAACTAAGTGGGTTTCTTGGTTCTTTACCGGTACTGTAACCTTTTCTGCTAGTTGTGTAATGCTAAAAATGTGGTCCATATGAGAACGTCCAGCTGTAGAGCCTGTTTGATCTCCGATATTCTATCTTCTATAGTTTTCTTCAGTCTTTATTTCACTGTAGTTAATCTACTTATTGAAGCCACCAAACTAATTCCTCTGTAATTTTCTCCATATATTCTATAACCTCTTTTCCTTAATTGACTTGGATAACAGAAGCTCCAATAACAAATTATAAAATCTGCCGACAATGTAAGATACGCTAATATCATCAACTAATATTTGTACTCACGTATAGGCCTATTATAAAGCAATTGCCTTCTGGATAACAAATTCTATGTGTGATGAAGCTGTATTCAGAAAGTAGTGAATAAAGTATTTTTATGTTTAAAACAAGGCGAAACACCTAGCGCATGCGCAGTGAACAGAGAGGATAGTGTTATTTATCGTCTCATGCTAAGATGTTGGAATACCTAGATAGTTCCAACACAGTCTAGTATATACAGTCACGAAGCTTAATACTTACTAAATATGCAAACATAAAAGTTGAAATATGCATCCATAGATAGTTTCAAAAAATTAACACCTTCCTTCCATTATTGAAATATGAAATACATAAGGTTTATATATTATTTTCATAAAATATATATTCTATTCACCTTCCTGGATCTTTCGGAAGAAGGATAACTCTAACCTATTTTTCTTACAATTTATAGTACTACAAACGTCTCCTTGTCCCATATTATTATTCACATTATTGTATTTTAGCCATTTACATTTATTACAATCGATAACGAACATTTCACAGTTTACATAGCTTTTCACAAAAATGCGAATACGGCACAGTCAATGCTTTTTCGATCTAGGCCCGTAATATTTGTTCGGGTTTTCTATTTCTGTGTATGGAGCTCAGTGAAATATTATATTATAACTTTATTGCTTATCATTGCTAAGCTTCATTTAGTGTAATGTGTTATAAGTTCCGTTTACTTCTAGTTGCATGATATGTTGCAGAAATAATTACAAAACTGTGTTATTTTAATGAGAAGAAAATTTTATATGTTAACATAATCTGTTCGCGTCAACATTTCAAGTTTAGAATGGAAGCTATTTTGAGGTTTAATAAAAACGAATTTATATTGTGATTTCAATTTAGCACATCTTCCTTCCTCAATTTTATACAAAACATGTACCATACCACTCCTATGAAATTAGTGTACATACAATTGTGTTACTTCATCTCTTAAGTAGTAGATAAATACAATAATTCAGTACTCAATTTTAGTATTAAAATACAGACAAATTGAATGTCCGAGGTATCATACATGACATTATGCTTAATTATAATGTATAATAACGAATTTAGTAATATAAGTTAAATATAATAAACATAACCTATAATTTTCATATGAATGGCAAGGCACTGGAGATCACTAAATTTAGACAGAAAGGGGCAACTGGTACAGTAAACATAACCTATAATTTCAACATATCTAAATATCCGTGCGGTGCAATTGAACATTATTGAATCGTGTATAATTGAATTTACAAGAATTTCGCAATATTTAATCGAAATGAAGGCAGGTATTACACATACGTTCAAACATAATTTTCACACCATAAATAATATTACATCTTAACTCGCAAGTAAATTATGTCTGAAGTGTCTCATAATCATTGCTTTAAATTTCATTAATGGAATTACACTACATTTTAGAGAAACATATGTTACTTTTTATGCATTCAACTAATTTATATGGTTGAAACGCCGCCCTTCGTGATCGGGTTAAGCGAGTTACAGGGTCTGGCTTACGGCCTGTATTAGATCACGATGGCTGTGGCACAGTCTATTGTTCCCAACGACTTAGAATCTCTTTCTAACTCGTTGATTGTTCCTAGTACTCACAGCGCTCCAAGCGGCTAGCAACTGTCGCGAGATTTGCAAAAAATCATCCCAAGCTTCGTGACTGTATATAGTAGACTGTGGTTTCAGATGAGGTACAGTCTTAGAAAAGTTTTGTCGCACAGATACTTTACAAGTCCCAGAAAGGAGACAGTGCGCATGATCAGACGTTAACGAAACAAAACTAATTTTATTACCTCCTTCCCTTGTGAACCAGGTCTCTCGTCCTCTGATCATACGCATTGCCTTTCTGAGACTTATAAATTATCTGTGCAACAAAACTTATTTTCTAAAACTATACAACTGTAAAACTGAACACTATTTAAGTCATATATCGGCTACTATTTTTTTCGGTAGGCTACTGCTATTTTCACGTCTAGTCCATATTTCGTGCTAGTATAATTCGCAATAGAGAGGAATGGTTCATTTCATTAGAGTTCAAATCAATCGTTCATAAAACTCCTCTTGTGCGAAGTTCGACAATATACGTCGATGTTATGGCAAGTTAAATTTTCTACTGCAGGAGTTACTGGCATTTTGACAGACAAAGCACTTCTACTGGACCCAAAGAGTTTAAAATTTCTTTGTACGTAATATTACCTTGTAACATTGAATTTTTATTGTTTATTTTACAACGTTTTATCAACAGTAAAAGTTTTCCATTTCCTGAGTAAAATGAAGGCCATAATGCCGGCGAGATGAGTCCAGGGTCCAGCGCCGAAAGTTATACCACAGTTTAGTATATACAGTTGCGAAGCTCAATACTTAATAAATATGCAAACATAGATAGTTGCTGACCACCAGGATCGCTACTATCGCCTCAGCATAGACCCTTTCCCGAGCAGACGATAATGTATGTTCGGGTTTTCTATTTCAGTGTATGGAGCTCGGTGAAATATTATATTATAACTTCATTGCGTATCATTGGTAAGTTTTATTTAGTATAATGTGTCCATAAGTCCCGTTTACTTCTATTGCATAATTTGTTGCAGAAATAATTACAAAACTGTGTTATTTTAATGTGAAGAGAATTTTACATGTTAACATACCTAATCTATTCGCATCAACATTTTAAGTTTAGAATGGAAGCTATTTTGAGTTTAATAAAAAGGAATTTATGCTGTGATTTTAATTTAGCACATCTCCCTTCCTTAATTGTAGACAGAAAATTTACCATACCACACCTATGAAATTAGTGTACGTACGATTGTGTTACTTCGTCTCTTAGGAAGTAGATAAATACAATAATCCAGTACGTACTCAATTGTAGTATTAAAATATAGACAAATTGAATGTGCGGCGTATCATACATGACATTATGCTTAATTATACAGTAATGTATAAATGCGAGTATTGAAGTAATGGTACAGTAAACATAACCTACATAATTTCAACATATCTAAATATCCGTGTGGTGCAACTGAAAGTTATTGAAACGTGCATAAATGAACGTACAAGAACTTCGCAATATTTAATTCAAATAAAGGGAGGTATTACACGTACGAACAACGTAATTTTCACACCAAAAATTATATTTCACCTTAACTCGCAAGTGAATTATGTCTGAAGTGTCTCATAACCATTGTTTTAAATTTTATTATTGCAATTACACTACATTTTAGAGAAATATATCTTATTCTTTATGCATTCCAACTAATTTATATGATTTATAAGCCACCCTTCATGATCGGGTTAAGCGAGTCACATGGTTTCCCTTACGGCCTGGATTAGATTACGATGGCAGTGACACAGTCTATTGTTCCTAGTACTCACAGCGCTCCTAGCGGCTAGCAACTATCGCGAGAAATGCAAAAATCATCCCAAGCTTCGCAACTGTATAATACTAAACTATAGTAATACAGAATTTTCTCTTAATGGGTTGAGAGAAAACTCAGGTAAAAACCTCATTCAGGTAACCTGTCCAAACCAGAACAGGAACGAGGGCCCGCCTATTTCATGGTGAGCCATGGTAACCATTAGTTCTACTCTACAATGGGCCATTTGCATTACACTAGCAATTTCGGTTAATGAGAAATGTACTATAAGTTAATGTAACTGACTGGTTTCGACTGTATGCCACAATATATTATAAAGAACATACAGTAGGTACAGTATCGCGTTACAGCCTTACTTCGAAACATTTCTTCATCTATTTCTGTAAATACGGCGTTATTTCAAGCCGGAAGATTATTTAGTAGCACCATGCGAAGGTTTAATTTTTCGAAGAGTATTCGTGTTAATGCTATAAAGAACTTCGTGAAAATATTACTTAAAATACAGAGTTAATCTTGACATTATTTCCATTCTATGTAAGTAAAAGTTTGGAATATTATCCAATTATGCAAATCTTAATTTTAACAGATTTAGCTATGTCAGAAATGTTGTGATTTTTAAAATACTACTATGTTATCAAATTAAGTACCTAGTCTAGCATTCCAGATTATTCTTTGCTTTTTGTTCAGAACTACACGAATCACTTCGGGCAGGAGTCATCTGGCAAAATTAAAAGAAATTAGGGGTTTCTCCTGATCGCAAGGTTTATACAGTATTGACACTTCTTACATTTTGAAAATATAGTTCCTGCCTTTCTTATGTTTACTCCAAAATTCATTCTCTAATCCAAAGCTAATAGGTGACAAAGGCACGAACTCTGTTCTCGGAGACACAGCCAAACTAATATGTCCGTCACAGGTTTTTGTATCACGGCATTTGACTCACACGCTGGCTAAAGTAGATTCACTTGAGAAATCCGCATTCAATCGCCCGAGTCAGGTGTCGGCGCAATAAACAGGCTGAAACTGGAGGAAGAAAATGAGGTATGACATTGTTATGCATTTCACCAGATCTGTTGGGCCAGGTGCTAACATAATATACAGATTTCTCGACTATAAGCTGTTCGTTTCGGAATGCTTCCAAATTTAAGTATTGAAAAAAAATGAAGGATTCGGACATGTAAATAACCAGGAAATTTTTGTAAGCAGTTCAAGGACAGTTACTTTATCACCAATATTTACCCGTGATTTACGGTCACGGATCGCAATGAATGACGTAACATTGGAATATGCATTGTGAGCGACGTGGATAAGTTCATTCACCTCACAAACCGGGTAATGGGGCATTACAAACGTCCAATCGCCTGCCCTTATCTGTGTAATGACACAGATCCCACACATAACACAAATACACTATCGCTTATCAGTTCACAGCAATTCAGTCAGCTACTTACAGTACAGTAGTTTTACATGTACAGTTATCGGAAATGTTAAGTTGTGTTTTTCAAGATGCCTTATAAATTTTCTACTGCAGAATACGCCGATATTGTGTATGTTTATAGTTTGTGAGATGGAAGTTCCTTGCGTGCCGTCGCTGAATGTGAACGACGCTTTCCTAACAGAAGAGTACCATATCGAAGAGTATTTACTGTCTATGGGGTTGAATGAAAGACTTGGTATATCAAAGGAAGATGAAAACGAGAGAGGCGCTAATCGACCGTATTTTGGATGCTGCACGCCGTATAAAGAACAGCCACGTTCAACTCTTTCAAGCGAAGAGCGCGATTCACGCCCGAGCGCAACAGTGCATTGAAGCAGAAGGAAGCACTTTTGAAAATGCGCGAAAACATCGACCCCGACATCTAGAATATTAGGTACCTATGTATGCATACGTAAGTATAAACTTTAAATTTGCCCTTTATCTATCTCCAAATGCGAGTTAGAACAATGAAATCCCAGAAGTTTTAGTGAAATCAAAGAGCCATATCTCCGTAACCGTTCGAAAACGGACCCATATTCATATGTATTTTTTGACTCAGAATGACTTCAGAATTCACATCCCAAATTATTTACCTTTCCTTATGAATCACCCTGTATGTTGTCAGTAATGGTGCCCTGAAGTGTACTCAGATATTCCACATACTGGAACAACATTCATCTAGCCACAGAATTATTTTTATTCGACGTGAGAATCTCAAATCGTTCGTTAAGTTTATTGTAGAGAATTTGTAATTGTCTTTATAAGGATGTGGAGTAAAGTGTCAATATCCAAGATCTTACGGAAAATGTAATTTTTAACAAATATTCTAATATTATATCATTCTCTGGTACATAAGAGTTTTGTAATCGGAATTGGCACAAGAGAGTTCTAAAAATTCATTTAGACTTTCTTAACGAAGAAGACATAATCAAATCCTCAGCACCTTGGAACAGGCGAGTGACTTTCTCAGCAGTATCCCTCACTTTAGTAAAAGTTTACTATTATCTACAATTACTAGGAAGGTAGAATGAGATGTAACAGAATAAGAGAAATATATTTATTTTTTGTCTTTATAATGCGAAGCAGAGGAATATAAATGTAAAAATGTGTTGTGTATCTATCATTTTTCTCGTGCCCAGCTTAACTGCTTGTATAATGCCAACTTCCCCACAGCAGAGGTGGAAGATTATCCAACCAGTACTGAGGACAATGTCAGATCAACAATTTCATCCCCTGTACTGTTTAAACTCGTTTTTGAGACCGGATAATATTACAAAATGTTCCTCTGTATTTATTTATCAGTTAGGTTAGACCCAGTGGCGATTCCTCCATGAAGGATATGAGGATGATCCTACAGTTTAATTTCGTGCCTCTGAGGATAGAAAACATTTTAATTACAGATTTTGATTTTCAATGTGTCCCAACGTATTAATTTCCATTAAGCTTCCACTTTCTGTCGTGAGTTGTTGTCACTGCACAGCTAACAAATAATTTCCGATGAACCATCCAAATATCTTACAGCAAATTGTATTTCTAGCAGTGAAGTTAGAGGACAGAGGAGGGTGAGGTGGGAGGGGTATGGCTTGAGTTAACCGTGTTTGAGGATATGACCGCATATTCTAATACTACCACCCTTCTTTCTGGGTGATGGAGACCTTCTCAGAGACTACAAAGAGAATTTTCAAGTACCCTTGCAGCCTTCTTAAATGCAGTTCATTGGTCATTTTGAAAGAATAGAATAAATTAAATAATAAACAATTTAAAATGATATGATATAAAAAATAAAATGAATAAAAAACAAAATTACAGAAAGGGTAATAAAATAAGCTATAATAAATACAAGAATTAACAGGACTTTCAGATGACAGGACAGCCGAAAGAATATCTGAAGTTGTATTTCATCATTTAGAAGAATATAACTGTAGCAAGAAATTAATTGCGCAAACGTACGACAGAGCATCGGTAAATATCGGGCAGTACAATGGCTTAGGAGCCATCTTCGCAACTAAAAAGGGGAGGAGAATCGAACTTCACTACAAATAAATTGCCAGTTCCAGAATGCTGAGTCAAAGACTAACATAGGCCTACATGTATTGATTTTACAAGCTCCATTATTATTATTATTATTATTATTATTATTATTATTATTATTATTATTATTATTATTATTATTATTGCCAAGGCCGGTAAAGGAGAGGCGAAGCGAGCATCAAGTCGGTGAAGTCGTGAACGTAGTTTATAAACAGAACACCAGAGTCGCATTGATACGACTCCGGGAACCCGTACGGCAAAGGAACTGTTGACGAAACACATTATTACCCGGGTTCGAACCTCGTATAAATGTAATTCCTTGGAACACCTATGAGTAAGAGAGATTTCCAATAATCGTAGCAGAGTATTTGTGTGCACTCAAAGTTGGGTTCTGGCGTCGTGTCAGCCCATTTGAGTTGTGTGGACATAAGGAAAAATTGTGATTGTGTCGTGTATAGTTCCTGGGGTAGCTCAATCGGGAGAGCATTCGTGCGCTAAGCAAAGGCTCCCGGGATCGATACCCGGCGCCGGAACAATTTTTCATTGAAACCTGCTTACAGGAAGTTACTACCTGAAAGCCAGATTTGCATAACATTTTCGTTACTGAAGTATTTTTTTTTTTCATGAACTACTAAGTATGTAATTAAATATCCTCCAAAGATCATAGTTGGTACTTCAAAAATGTTACTTGTGTCACTATTGAATGACCCTATAAGCTAATTGTTTACTGATTCCGTATTAATTAAATTAAGTTTTGAAAGAACAAAATATTACACAATTTTATTCTGAAGCCTTTTTGAAAAAAAGACTTCCAAATAATTTGCATTTATAGCATGTAATTAAATTTTAAGGGTACAAAAGACTTCATGCACTTACCAATTTCAATTCTGAAATGAAGATCATTAAGAACATATTTAAAGGTCCTTCCAAGCAGGTGGAGTTTTCAAGCACAAATGAGTCCTTTTTTAAAACTAACAATCCAAGATCATATCATTTACAAGGTATTGCAGAGCTTTGTCAAAGGAAAGCGATGCACTAGACTGAAACTTGTGTTTATCTCAATCACTCATGTGATTAAATATTTTATTGGCTTCACTACCATAAAATTAATCAAGTTGCCTATTCTCAACCTCAGATTTCAATTTTCACAACACAGCATGCAATTCAGTCCATATAAATGACTTGTGTTCCAGGTGTTAAATGATTCTGTGAAATACGTTTAGTACATTGTGAAGGAACCAGAAAGTGCAAAAATGAACTAAAAAGTCGCCATCTTCACTCAAAACAGAAGGCTTCCAGTTGAACAATAGGCGTTCATGCACTGCAGGGTACAATGAAAAACATCGTGTTGGTACATGCCTCAGAAGTGTTTTATACTTCATGTCAACAAAGATGAAAATTTATTACACACGTTTATCACTAATGTCTCAAGATCAAGAAATGTGAAAATTGTTACCGGTACTGCAGATTTCAAACAATTATTTAAAATACGCCACTATCAGTTTGCAATTAGTATGTTCTGGTTCTCTGTTAACAACTTTTCTGACACACAGAAACATTTTGTTTTCATAGACGTAATCAATGCAGCTGATCAGCTGCATATGCTGCCACTTGAGATAATTCCAATCTTTTTCCATTTTAAATTATTGAGTTGTATTTCATGATTACTTCACTAGACTCATTTATCTCTGGATGGAAGACTAAAACTCCATGACTAACAGCAGTTTTGGAGTTAACATATGGAAGAGTTACAGGGAAAATATTTTTATTTTCTAAATTTGGATCTCCTAAACAAATGAACTACTAAAAACAACTGTGTTTGATATCTTGAATGAGTCATTCCTGAGTATGTGATCCCAAAACACTCTCAACGACACTGGAAACTTTCGTGTGCGCACTCGATATTTTGCAAGAAATTTCGGATTCAGGTATAAGTTTTGAAGCAGTTTATTTGCACAATCTTGAGTACTGTAACTTACACTGTGGACAACACCATAGTAAACTGATACAACTTATACTATACAACATTTTTTCTTTCAACTAGCCTATTTCTTTATACAAAATTTGGACATCATATGAGACTGCCTAACATTTGTCAAAGCACTCGTACTATTCTTTCTTGAAAGACCGCTTGAACTGCGCGTTTTCCTTCATATCTTACATTAATCGTTTGTATAACAGCACATAACCTAAATTCGGCAGTAGAGTCATTAGGCCTACTCATTCAAACCATTTTCTCGTTCTGTTAACCACTCATCCGGAAACACAATATCTGCCTAACTTCTCATTTTTACGAGTTCCTGTCTGGTCAGAAAACGAAACTAACGCCAGTCTAGTTGGCTTTGACTAGGGTTACCATGAGAAGAAATTCTATAGAAGACATGGGATCTAAAGTAAGAGGACATTGCTGAAATTGGAGGACTTTTTAAAAATCGGTACCGGTATGAAGAAAATTAGAGATAAAAACAATGGCTCACCTTAGTCATTTTTCAGTATTACATCATCGCTGGAGCCCATTGTACACAAGAACCTGAAGGGCCAACATATCTTGTAACAAATAACTATGGAACTGTTCACAGGACATGTCCTTGAAATTATATTTACCCATGATGATACCTCTGACTGACTCCGTTAGCATGGGATTTCGTTCTTTTGTCCATTGAGCAGATATTAGAGAAAATACTCTCTCAGCACTTCCGTTGTGACTTGGGATAAATAAATAGAATTGACATATTTTTAAGAGTTCTGAGAATGTTTCAGTGCTTGGAGAAAAGAATTTGCACCATCGTTTATTTAAAGTTAAATCCTCGCCCAAATTAACTTGATTGGCATATTTTTGTTCATTGCACAATAAAATTGATATAATAGCTTAGAATCATGAATAGTGACATTTTTAGAGTGTAAGAATTCAATGCATGTCAATAGGTCATCATATTTTATACTTTTAATATGCTCCAGCTCAGTGGCGGCTCGTGAACTTGTGGATTGGGAGAGCTGCAGTAGATTTCGGTACATACAAATTTCACTTCTTGGTACCATTACTAATAAGTATAGGACAAAAATAAATGCACTATATATCGAAAAACCAAAACTTCCTGACTTAGTTGGGAGATATCTGTAGGACCATTTGCTAATCCCTAAGAAAAACTAATACCATCGATTTCAGTCTGAATTTCAGATCGGCAGACACTCAACTTACAATCTACCAGTTCATTCTGAATTGTCTTAAAATAACCTTAAACAGTGATATGTTCCAAATGATTTTTGAGAGGCTCGTTTAGATTACTCACCAACTGTAGCAACCCACGAAACACGTCAGGGTTCTTCGAATCGTTTTTTCATCATGTCCCCTAAGGGGAAGTTCATATTGGCCGCAAAATTTGATACAATCAATTTTTTTTTAATAATTTCACGATTTTTATCACTTCCTGATTATATTTGAGAATGTTTGTTCTGTTCGTTTCACTTAATTGCACAGCAGTATGAGTTGCGTAACATAGCCAATGAAACAACATTTTTCAGGTGAGCCTGGGAAGATTCGTGCATTTTGCTTTTTAGGGGCAAATGTCCTAAATCTGTCACACCATTCCTAGTTCATGCAGTATCACCACCGAAGAGGAGGCAAGGAAAACAAAATACAGATTTTTTTTTGTTCGCATCCACGTAACCACAAATGCTTAGCGTAAATTTCATTGTTATACTTCCTTACATACTGTATATGCACTATTTCGGCTGGATGAAGCTTAAGTAAGATTTAAGTCGGGTAACGGACACCCTTTAATTTCACTTCATTACATCAATATTCTCCGCAAGGGAAAGTTGAGAAAAATAAAATTAATATTCTGTAATTTACACACACTCATGCTTGCACATTTGCACTGGTTAAGTTACTGTATTAAGACGTCACACCAAAGCAACACTCAGATATACTGATGGTCAACAATTTTCTAAAACTGGAAAAGAAGTCTTTCGTATTTTACGTGCTATATCAAAAGGATTCTACTCGTGCAATCATTTTGAGTTAAGGCAAATATTAGGTTCTGCTGGAGGCTGGATATTATACGTAATAATAAGGCAAAAGAGAATATTAATTTCGTTATATTAACTCGATAAGATTCTACAACAATAAGTATGTGAAAAGAAAAGAAAAATTTTGTCATTAAGTTTCAAGGGAATAGAGAATCCATTTGACGCAGCATTACAATAGCGGTGTGGGAGGAGAGGAAAGATCCCTTGTTGCCTGGCTCTGCAACCACTGCAGCGAAATATGGGTTTTAAACAGCGGCAGTTTTCCTCTGCTCCCCTTCACCTCTCTACCCCCTGACCAAGCAAGGTACACTCTCTATGAGCTGACCACCCTGCAGATCCCAGGACGACTTTGAATGCAGTGTCAATTCCAATACAGTCGACAATAATGATAGAAAAGGAAGATAACATTTTGACCTTATTTTGCTACTAGTCCAATAAAAATGCTAACCTATAATATTTACTTTTATAGGTTGATCCACTTGCTTAGATTTAATAATGCAACTTGCTTCTTAACGCAAATTATCATTCTCTTCCTTTTGCCAGTATTTCGTATAGATGTCCCAATTTTGTTTAGAGAAATTACTTTAGTACGAGTTTCTGGATAGGTCCTAGCTTACCAATGTTAAAAGTGCCTACATAATATGTATATATTATATTATAATTTTCTTTTTCAGAGACTGATAGGATTACAATCTTGAAAAAAATATAAGTTGTGTGATGTACCTTTCTGATTGCGTTAAGACAAGGATTTTTTTAAATTTCATGTATTTTCAAAATTGAAAATATTTTTCAAAAAGTGGAAATTTTACATCATTGTTCAATGTTTGTTTGAAATGCAGAAAAAAAAAATCATGTCAAGATATGCTCAAGGCCTTAATAATTCCATCCTGTAAGTTTGAACAAATTCAGACAAACAGGCTTCAAAGTTTGTTAATGTATTTTAGCACCATACGACAGGCTATCAGCAACCTCATTATCATCCCGCTGCACTTGATTCAGTGTCTCTTACAGCCTTTTCCGAACTTCTGTCTCTCTTTGTCCATAAACATTTGTCACCAACCTTTTCAAGACCTCACACCTAGCAATATTCCCAATATATGTGTATCCTACATAATTGGAAAAGAGAAATTTTGTAGATTATGGAAAAAAAAAAAAAAAAAATGTAAGACTTTCACCATTCCGTATCCCCTTAAATGCTAAATGAGTGAAGAATTTTATTCTTGATGATTCATGACGTCAGCTGTATTGTTGATATGGCAATATTTGTAGTGGATTGGAAAAAAAAAATGTTATAAAATTTTTCATATGTTGCTAACTAAAATAATATAGGAACGTGTTTTCCATTTTATTTAACAATAAATTCAAACTTTTGCGGTACAAAAAAAAAGTGTTACCATAGTTACTGCATTATTATTGATGTTTGCGAATAGAATAGAATGAATGCATGGAATAAAAAGATTTCAGAAATATTTAAATTAATTTCTACTAATTGCTCGTTGCATTTCTTTCTCTTAATACCTATGTAAAATAAAATATATATGTGTGAATAACTTAAATCAAAGAATTTATAACCAAATGTCATGGTAACTAATATTATATATATTTTGGTAAATTACTATTTCATTTACGTTTCTTCATTGTGTAAACTACCATATAACGTACCTTAATTGGTAGGAGGATCATTTCGACCGAAGTATGTCGTCATTTTCAGCTACTTCGTCTTGATTGATATTTATTAGCATAATAGTTTCCAGTTTAATAATAGCTGCACAGTACTGTATACGGTAATACAGTACTCATAAATTGAATACGACAAGGATGATGCTAATGACTACACAATGGCTGAGCATGATACCTACTGCATTTATTCATTTATGGGCATCAGACCTTCTCCCACTCAGCCATAAACAAAATACAGTAATGTACAAATCAGTTAATAATTACAAAACAAAAACAATTAAAACGTTCATATTAAAATAGGCAAAGCTAATAAAACAACTCTCTCAAATTGTCAAAAAATAATGAAGAGCTAGGAAAACAAGATAATTATATACAAATTAAACAAAAATACAAAATTAAATTAAATTAAAAGTACATAGTAATTAATTATTTCTTCAATAACATCACGGCTTAGGTTGAAACTATTAGGCCTAAATGAAATTCTGTAATGGTATAAATCAAGAATACAAAATAATATTGGATGTTAATTGTATCTATAACACCGAAAGAAAATTATCAATTAGTAATATACAATTTCACACAGGGAATACAGATTCATGTTATGCATTTAATGAAATAAGACCATTATTACAATTCAAATTTACTGGCCAGAAAACAAGATATATTTAATGAAATGTTGTCTTATTCTGCTTACATGTAATTTGCTACTAACAGACTTGCTGTAATGATGAAATCTAATGTTCAAATACTTGTTAGCAATAGCCTGCACCAACCACACAAAATGGTTGTTTTCTGGCTCCTGGTCCAAAAAATGATTGTCTAGATGTTCAAAAAGATGGGCATTTAAACATCTCTCTAAAACTGTTGACAACAATGTTGGAAGTAAGTCTTTGCTGAATAGAGCACTGGAAATAGCAACTTTCTGCCGAAATGCACTCTCACTAAATTTGCACACCTTCACAACATCCAAAGAAGGAACATACAACCTTCCTCTATTCTTAATGGAAATGAGCCCTTGCTGGTGACTGCTGATAGAACGCAGAGCATCTACACACTCACAACAGTACAGTTTCTGTTCTAAATATCTCACCACAAACCCACTCACATATTCCACAATATCACAGGTGAGGTCTGTACTATCATTAATCCCACGAAGAGGAATGTAACTGTGGTCCATATTTAATGCTGCCACATTTACTTCAGAATCAGTATCTGTAAGAAGACGAGCAGTTATTAGGGAACTGTTCAGTGATACTTCTGGGTCGTTTTGAGAGAATTCAGGATGCAGAATGTTTATCTTGTCCAGAGTCAGTGAGTTTCCTGAAGCAGCCTCATGCAATTCCTTGTGAATAAGAATTTTTCGGAATGCCGTAGTGAACTGGCGAGCTGTAGGGTTGTTGTTATGGCCTCCATGAGAGCGAATATAGCCAAATAACCTTTCTATGTGGTCCTGACTAACTTTGTACATAGGTAAGTATTTAAGTGGGCAGAGAGAAGACGAATCAGCAACTAATCGTTCATACAATGAGGCAGTGCTTCTAATACAGACCAAGAAGCCAAGAAAGCCCATCTTTCTGTTTGACTGAAGCACTGTTCGGTTATTTTCAGTTTCCTTCAATTGCTTAATATAATTTTCAGCCTCAAAGAAAAATGCCTTCACTCCTTGAATATTACCTGGATGTAAGGCTTTCTTATTGTATTTACCATATATGCTCCTTGAATTTAGGATATCAAAGAGGTTATTAAAGAAATACAAAAATTCTATTGTTGCTCCACAGTTCTCAAACCCTTCAATTTTATTTGTCAAACAATACTGCAAAGAATCACCAACAGATTGACTGAGAACCTGAGCTGCTAACTTCACTTTCATTTTTTGTTTAAAATAATTAATGTGTGGAGCTCTTCATTTGTTCCCAAGATGTAATGTTTCTTTCATCTGTAGTTCATGCAATAGATTAATGTACTTCCACTCAATCCAATTGTTTTTCCCATCACACAATCTCTTCTTGTCTCCAAGAGTGTTCCGAACTAGCTTCAGCATGTGGCAGTGATCAAAGAAAAAATATATTGGCTCACCTGTAACAGGGTGTGGAAAATCGGACTTCATGTTAGCTATATCAATCCTGCAACCCAATTGCCTTGCCATTGAAATGTTTTGAGCTGCTCCATCACAAGTCAGAGAAACAACTGTAACATTAGAGTCACTTAGTAGCGTTAGACACTGTTTCACAAGTCCACACAATTGCTCCCCTTGCATGCCATGAATAAAAAAATAGCCTACTGGTATTTTCCAGGACCCATTTACACAAACTAAATCGAATACAAGTGCCTCAGATGCTAACAGTGCTGATTCATCATCCTGGTCTATGCCCATGTTCACAGTACCTTGAAATCTTTTGCCATCCCATTCCAGATGTTTGCGAATGGCCATAGAATCAATAATGAGTGAGCATATCTTATTAGAACTTAATGTCTTAAGAATCTGCAGAGCCTCTCCACAGAAACCTGGATCACCATTAATATTACAATACCAACGACATAGGGTGCGAGGATGAGGAAGACAAGTGTTAAAAGTTTTACGTACATATGAATATGCCTTTGGAGACAGAAAATGTAATGTTATAGCAAATGCTTTTAGTTTTGGATCATATGCCCTCTCTAGAACAGCGTTTGATGCCTTTGCTTTCTCTCTCTTCAATAAAGACAATGATGTTTCAGATAATGAACCAAGAAAATTACAATCTTCATCTTGTATTAAGTTCCTATGTTTTAGTTCACTAATAACACTCTTCAAGTTTGCCACTCTCTTCTTCGTTCTTCTATTTTGCTGCAAGATCCTAATTTTCTTTCTACACCTGGAAACATTCACCCTTTGTCGTTTAATAACTGCAACCAGTTTTTTCTTCGTAGGAGTGAGTTCGAAATTACGAGTGTTTTCTGGGTGCTCAGCTGTTGAAGTCGAGGTAGCAGGAATATCAACTACCGAAGTCAGATTTTTAACGGTATTTGTCGAGGAGAAATGTTCTGAAGGAGTTGAGTCTACCTCGGAATGTTTTCTCTTTAGACTTCTTCGTTCCTAAAACACAGAGCATTGTTGTTTAGTCAACTATCCGAAGACAGGTTTCAACCTCATGACACCATAAGACACCAGTTATGAGGCAACTAAGCCAGGAGATAATGGGATAGGGTGGTCAATTCCTTTCCCCCCTCCACTGCATACATGAGTGATTAGTTATATTTTACACTAATCAGACTTGAGATGCATACAAACAATTTTTCTTCCTTTGACACATATCGTCAAGTGAGATGTACTGCCTGATAATAGATATACATATCAGTCAGAACCTCAATCAGACGTAATAAGAGTAAAAATAATAATAGTAATAACATATAATCAAATCAAGTATTAATTTTAGAGCAAAATTGTATATATTAAACAACAGTGGGTTTGTTTGTCATTGCCTCTCTGTCCTCCCTACTTCGAAAATACTCCAGTAGC